>NC_080177.1:68078645-68313992 GCF_950295315.1 Erinaceus europaeus
GGAGTTACACCCCATTTATCCTATGGTTTTGTCAGTGACTGCTATTTATAAATAAAAATCTTGGAAAAATTGACTAAATAATAAATAAGTAAACAAATTTTAAATATTATAATACAAAAACTTGTGCATACACACCGTGGAGCATGATTTAGGGGGGGGAATGAACCTGGATTAAATTACAATTTGGAAACCATTTTGTATCTGTGTTGAGAGAAAAAAGTCAGATAAAACAGATGAAATATTACACAAGTTACTTTATATAAAATATCCAGAATATGAGAGCTGGTAGATACATAAAGATGATTAGGACTTGACAGGAGGCAAGATAAGGTGAGGGGAACAGATCACAAAGTGACTCAGGGCCCATTAGGTAACAGAGGAGCAATCTGAGGGGTAGGGACAGGATGATGAAAAGTTCTGGAACAAGACTGAGGCAGTGGTGACACAGGCTAATGCATTCAATACATGCCACCAAATAGTGCAATATTAGAAGTTCATTGCATGGTTTCTTGATTTCAATTCAATTTTAAATTAAGATGATAGATTCATGTTTATTTTTCATTTGTTAAAAATCAGGTATTTATGAGACAAATGTGTCTGGTTGCATAGGTGGTGGCTAAATTCTCACTGTTTATTCATCCTTCAGCAGGGTGGGTCCTCCTCATCTTCACTTATATTTCTCTTGCCTAAATCAGCATATCAGCTTTCTAAGGAAGGATGAACATCCGATGTGTCTGATTATACCAACTAGAAGGCCACAAAGAAATTAGCCAGTTGGACCAAGCCTCTCAAGATTGAATTTGTATCTGTCCTATCAATGGGGAGTCAGGTTTCTGGCCTTCAAGGACCTCCACTGCTCAAGACCACATTGCATGTTGTCACCTTCAACCTGGGCTCCTGCTCCTGGTCTGGTCTGTTCAGATTATCACCTGTGGCCACTGGTGTGGTCAATACATGACTCTCATAAAACAGCCCAGAGAACATCAGCCTGGAGTGGGGGTGGGGACATTCTCATAAAAGCCATCAGGAAGGAGCCCCTCTAAAGCAGAGAGAATCTCAAGGTTTCTGAGTCCATGAGCCTCCTTTCTCTGCTACAAGATCAAAAAGAGCACAGAGCTAACCGGAGCAGCTGCCCCCTTTACAGCCTTCCTGAGAAGATGCACCTGTTTCTACTCCTGCTCCTGCTCCTGCTGGCCTGCTTCCTGCCCCCCGGGACACAGGCAGGTGAGTGACCGCCCCACCCTCACAGTCAGGGCTCACCCCATGCGAGGCACAGATTACTTGTACATGATCCTCTGTCTACAAGGAATGTGTGGAAAGCCAATTTCTCTCCCCCAGTAAAGCTCCAGATGATGCTATAGAAGATGATACAAGCAGCAAGGACCAGCAGGGGTGCATCTGATGGAGCACTCACATCACCCTGAGCAAGGATCAGAGTTCTAGTTCCCACACCTCACTTGCTCAAGTAGAGATTCAGTGCTGCAGGTGTCTCTTTCCCTCCCCCTCTCTCTCACTGCCTACTCGCTCCAGCTCTCTGGGTCTCAACTGAAAAGTAAAAACAAAGAATAAGGGAGGGCAAAATGGCTGCCAGGATCAGTTATGCAGGCACCACCCCATACAAACATGCAGCAATAAACTGTTGGGGTGTGTGTGTGTGTGTGTGTGTGTGTGTGTGTGTGTGTGTCTGTGTGTGTCTGTGTCTGTGTGTCTGTGTCTGTGTGTGTCTGTGTGTAGAGAGAGAGAGAGAGAAAGAAAGAGTGTGAAAGATAGAATAATAGCAGAAACATAAGGGCAGAAATCCATTCTCAAGAGGAGACATTCTCAACAAGGGTATTACACGCTTTATATATTGTCTCTACCATAAAGAAAATGGAACTTTCTAGGTATGGAAGTGACATAATCCAATGAAGAGTGTCATTAAGGCTTGGAGGCGCCAGCAGGCCGGGCTAGCGTCGCAGCGGTAGACAGAGACAGAGACTCGAGGACACAAGGCTGGGCTGAGAAGCTGCAGTTTAATCTTTATTCACAAGCAGGCAAATCACCATACCATGTGCTTCCCCATCATTCTCCCTCCCCGGCTGCTGCTGGTACTCTGGACATCCTTAGCATAGGGGGCGGGGCAAAAGTGGGGCATGAAACTAGCAAGGGCCAAACCAATTCTCTCAGAGGTCGGGGGGAAGGGGAGCAAACCAAGATGAAACATACCAACAATTCCTCCTTTTGTTTTTAACTAAATGACCACAGTATCAGGGGTGTGGGATGAACAGGAACCTATATCGTACAGGCATTTTCAAAAAAGAAACTGGCACAAACATGGAGAAACATGTAAGCAAGTAACAAGAACCAGTGTGCTGCCAAGGGAAGGCCTGAGGGGGCCATTTTTTGCCTCTGTGGGCAAAACTTTATCAGCTTTAAAAAAACATTTCCTGCCTCTGGGCGGCGTTACTTGCCTCCACGGGCATTTTTTTTTTCTCTGTGGGCATTACCTAGCATGGGGGCGGGGATATGGCCTAGAGTCACAAGGCAGCTGGCTGCAGTCAGTCTTTGAGAAACCCAGCAGCAGAAGAGTGCAGAGTAGTCTTCTGTGTCTGGGCTGGGAAGGGTGCTACCATCAGCATCTTCTTCGGAATGAAGCTAAGAAATGAAGTCTGCAGAGGGACTCTGATGGTTGTGAATGACCCAGCTCCAAGACCCTAAATTGCTTTCTGCTTCTCTAGATTCCTTTGACCACCTTCCAGGTGAGCCCCTATGCCTCAGACCATATGACTTCTACTTCCAACAATCCTGCCAGAATTTCCCACTGGTTCTCATTATGGGTAATGGGAGTCATGGTTTCACACAGACAGCAGATACTAATTGAAGCACAGTTGTCTGTCAGGACACAGGAAATCCTCTATGACAGTCTCTAGACCCTAAGTTCAGCCTAGCCCTTTGAAAACAGCATTATTCTAGAGATCAAAGCCTCACAGGGACCTTGGAAATGCACTTAAGCAAAAGCAAAGACAGGACAGGTATTCTCACCTCCAGCACACGGCAGACTGAGCTCTAACTGTTCTCTTCTGGGAAGAGCAGCTGACGGTCCTCCCCATGCCCCTACTGAATCACACAAGCCTCCCAGATGCCTAAGTCTGAGCCTCAGCTTCACCATCAGGCAGTCCCAGTGGCTAGGGTATGCACACAGCTGAACAGATGTTTGCTTCAGGGGAAATCATCGGCGGACATGAAGCCAGACCCCACTCCCACCCCTACATGGCATGTCTGAAGACCTCTGAGGAAGAGTCTGATTGCTTCTGTGGTGGTTTACTCATCCGAGAGGATGTCGTGCTGACGGCTGCTCACTGTTATCAATGGTGAGGACATTTCAGGGTGTGTGTGTGTATGCGCGTGCGTGTGTGTGTGTGTGTGTGTGTGTGTGTGTGTGTGTGTGTGTGTGTGTGTGTGTTTTAACCGGAGGCAGGGCACCTACCTCTTGCCCTGGCCCTCTGCCAGCATGAGCCAGGATATTCCACACAGAGAAAAGTGAGCAGGGAGATTGGGGAGAGGATGGGCAGTTCCAGAGCCTGGCTGATAAGAACAGAGGGGTCACCCTGCTGTCTTCAGTGCTAGACTCTCACTACAGCAGGTGCAAACTAGCTTGATTTCACCATTTTTCCAGGGGTGACCAGTGTTGGGACTCACAGGTGCAGGTACAAATACAGCATAGTCCCACCCTCACCTTCCCCCCAGCTATAGAGGAGTAGAATGCAGACAGCTCAGCATAGACCTCCTTTCCCTTGGTTCCATCTCAACAAGTTTGCTTCCACAAGAACTGTAGGTTCACTAAACTGCCCTGCCAGTGACTCTCTGTCTCTCTCTGCTCCCTATGAAGTTCAATCACTGTCATCCTGGGAGCCCACAACATCAGCAAGTCTGAGAGCACCCAGCAGGTCATCTCAGTGAGCAGAGCCATCCCCCACCTGAACTACAGTGATCACACCCTTACCAACGACATCATGCTGCTGAAGGTGAGCAGGCCTGTCTGCTGCTCTCACTCTCCTGGGTCCCACCTGTGTCCCTTCCTACTCAGAGCTGTCCCCTTCCTCTTTACCATCCTGGATGCTTGTCAGTCCCAGTGGCTCAGGGGAGAGGGAGGCCTATAGCCCCATGTGGTGTCCAGCCCAGAGCCCATTGCTGACTGGACTATCTTGTTTCCCCTTCCCCAGTTGGTGAAAAGGGCTAAGCTGACCTCAGCTGTGCAGCTCCTCAGGATGCCCAGCCCTGGTGCCCAGGTGAGGCCAGGACAGGTGTGCACTGTGGCCGGCTGGGGGAGAACTTCTCCCATTCATCAGAAATCATCAAACGTATTGCTGGAGGTGAACCTGATCGTGCAAGAAGATTATCAGTGTCAATCTCGTTTTGCAGAGGCATATATCAAAGCCACTCAGCTGTGTGTTGGGGACCCAAACCTAAGGAAGGATTCCTTTCTGGTGAGTTTATGCAGTGCCTCACTTGACTCTAGTCAAAGTGCATTGTGGGCACAACAAGGGCCATATGACAAAGCATTTCAGGACATCTGACCCTCCAGGTAGTGATTTCTCCCCCAGACAAAGGAGGAGGAAGACCTGAAGGGAGAATTCAGGGCTTCAAAAGTCTCCGGGGCCCATGTAGATATACAGGTGCATCCCCAGAAAGAAGCATTTGCTGCCCTGCCCACTCAGGACACAGGCGTTAGACAGGGTGCTCCTCCTGTGCTCTGCTTCATACACTTCCCCCCGTCACCTGACAACACTGGGGTTAATTTGACCTTCATCTTCTCAGTGCACTGCCTTCTTCCACAACTTAGCAGCTGATTGTGGTCACACATCTCAGCACTTTGTAAGCACAGCTGTGACCTGGAGAGAACAGGGAGATGTGAGAATCTGACAGTGTCCAACCTCCAGGCCCCTGCTGCATGCATCACTGTGCTCCCCCTGCAGAAGGAGTTGGCAGCACGGCCCACTCAGGACACAGGACTTAGAGACGAGCTCCCTGCCTTGCACTAATTAAAGCACCTGTGCCTCACCTGGTAGCCCCTGGGTTAATGACCTGTTTATCCTCTGAGTGTCAGTCCATGGCCTCCTGGTTGAATCAGCAGATGGCGGTGGGGCATATCTCCTAGCACCTTTGTAAGCAGCTCATTTGCAGATAGAGAGCAACACCTGGGGAGCAGTGAGCCCTCACAGTGTCTGTGACTAGGGCTTGGTGGGTAGAGGCCTACAAGGGCTGCCCCACCCTTGGCCCCCACATGGAGGCTTTGTAAACAGGGCCTTGGGATGCAAGAGGGCAGGAGCAGGCAGAAAGCTAGCTCAGTCCTTCCACTCTCTGTCCACAGGGGGATTCCGGGGGCCCCTCGTGTGTAACAGTGTGGCCCAGGGCATCGTGTCCTATGGTGACAAATGTGGAAAACCTCCAGGGGTCTACACCAAAATCTCCAGTTTCCTGCCCTGGATAAAGGAAACCCTGCAGATGGGGGCCTAGAAGCTGCCTCAACAGCAGGACACCTGCCTTTCCTGTGTGAAGACCTGGCTGTGACATCAGATACAACACATGAAAGAGCAGAGCAGTATCCTGTCTCTCTCTGTCTATCTCACTCATGCTCTCACTCTCACTTTTGCAATAAAAAAATGCATTAAAAATTATGAGGACCATGAATCTTTTAAATCAGATGTGGGGACATTTTTTTTCCTCCTAAGATCATATGGTATTTATACCACCATGGGCCATACAAAAGTGTCAGCTTAAGAAGTAGCCATTAATGTGCTAAATCAAAACCCCCTGACTGATTAAATTCACATTGCACCTGTGGATGCCTTGGCAGGGACAGACCAGGTGATTCCACAGGCTGGACATGGCCCACATACTGGATATTTCCCTCTCCTGCTCTAATTGCAGGAACAAATCTCACTTCTCTGAGTTGATGCAGAATCATCCAGCTTGGAGAGGGTAAGGACACTACTCTTAGCAGAAAGGAAACTGCTATTAGTTCCTGGCCCTTATCTTGGCGCCAATTCTCTCTCAAGTAGCCAGTGACTCATTTCATCTGCCTTCTGCTTCCTTCTCTCCACCCTCCCCAGAGCCCCATGCAGAGCTGTCTCCAGCTCTTCCTACCCACAACTCTCTCTCCTCAGCCTCCCTTCTGGCAAGCCTGAGGCTGAGCACCACCAAGAGGAAGCATGAGTCTCTCTGGTCCTGGGCTCAGGGGAGCTTCTCAGCTCCTGCGCTGTCATGTGGAGAAAGGAAGAACTCAGACCATGAGTCCTGCTCACCAAGAAGGCACAGCCTGGGGTCAGCACCTAGACAAATCCCCAGGTCCATATGCTGAGTCTGCATCCTGCCCTTTTCTGCCCAACTTGGCAGGGCTTCATATCCAGTCCAAGGTGCTCCTGGATGCCAAGGCCCAGTGGATATCTGATGACTACCTGCCAGCTATTCTCTTAGTCACCACTGGAACATAAACTACTGGAGGACACCTTTTTTGTTGTTATTGTGGTTTTTTTTGTTTAGTTTTAAAGGGGTTTATTTCTGTGTTCAAGATAAAACACATTTTTTCTAAGCCAAAAAGCAAATACTCATTGAGCACCTACTCAATAAGACACTGGGTACACAACAAGTATAGCACAGACTCTGTGACCTGATCTCATGGAGACTGAAAGAGCTGAGACTTGCATCTAATCCTCTGACTCCTTCCTCCACCTTCCCAAGAGTTCATTGCTCCCGCTTCATCTCCACTTCTCTTACTACTAGTGCAGTTGAGATTGTTCTCCTAATCTCTGGAATTGTTTTACTATGAACAACCAGGTCACTCCCCTGTCACTGCAAGGAGGACATTAGTATTAGGAACAAAATAAGGTTGTCCATTGTCATCACTACCAGGGACAATCATGTTGGAAGTCCTGAACACAACAATTCAATGAGACAATCAAATATAAGGCATCTCAAATGGAAAAGAAGAATTCAACTATCTTAATTTTGCAGATGGCATTAACACACAAAGAGAGAAAATTGCAAAGATACACACAGAATTTAGGAAAGCATTCAAATGAATTCAACAAAAAGCATGATGTAAGATCAGTGATGTGCCTTTACAAAAGCAGCAACAGCCCAAAATGAAGTTAGAAAGTCTCCAACTAAGTACAGCACCCAAAAGAATAAAATGCCCAGGTCTCAATTTAACCAGAGAATAAAGAGAACTATACAGAAAAAATACACAGAGGCCTGGGAAGCAGTACAGTGGGTAAAACATCAAAAAAATTCAGGTATACATGAGAATATAGAAATAAAGTAAATTTCATTGTTCTGTCTTTGCTTAAATATTTTATATTTTAAACAAGTTAAGGAAGTAATTGCATGTCAGTCATTTTCAAAAGTAGAAAAAGAGACAATGTTAATGGGCTATGGTGATGAAGTCTCAGGAAGTTGACTCACAACCAGAAAATGAATATTGTAACAAACTATCTCAATGGGATTCATAGAGCACTGCTGGGATTCCTGCTAAAGCAAGAAACTACTGCTGCCTAAAGGTGACTGTGCATGAACTGCAGGTACAGGAGGAGGAGGAGAGAAGCTGACTCAAGTAGAAACACAGAGCTGCATTTCTGGTGGATAACATATTCTCAAATGGCTTAAAACCCAAGTGGACAATATAAAGTACCTGTGCAAAGCCACTCGAGAACTAAGTGGATTTAAAAAACCAAAAAAGGCTAGGACTGCTGTTTAGAACTATAGAAAACAGAGTGAGCCTCAGGGAACCCTTAGGGGAAATCACGATTCTGAAAACTATACCCCTATGGTAACAGAGAAACTATTCAAAGTCGTAAGTTGTCCCAGCTGCCATAGAGACACTGGTGAAAGGGCTCAGACTGCTCTGCAGTCAGGAAAGTGACCTCACAGCAGAGTTCCCACCTACAGGAAACAGACTAGGAAGAGAAAGAGGGCCTGGGATTCCCCCCCAAGCCCTTCCCCATAGCAGTACTTCATTTAAGGAGCACTAAATGTCATAATGTGCATCGCTACTCTACAATCCCCCTTCCCATGCAATTCACACACACAGCAGCACCCAGTGCCACCTGCTGACCAACAACAGAAATGAAAGCAGATTGGTAAAACTAGGAAAACACCATAAATTGGAAATAATGATGACCAGGCACTTAATGGTGCAGATACAGGAGATCTGGTAGAGAAGGAATGCAAGGCATGCAGGGTCGTGGAATAATACAAAGTTCACCACTGTATATGGAGAAAAGGACTAGAAAGAAATTCATGATGTCAAAGACTCACTGGCTAGGAAAACGGCAAACATAAAGGCAGACCTGCGGAATGTGAAGGACGCTGAATACATTCTAGTCTCAAATTACAAGTCCAGGAAAGAAGCTTACATGTGTAGAAGAACATCAGGAATAAAAGACAAACTAACCTCAGACATTGATTTTAAAGTGGGAAGAGAAAAATGACTTGCAAAAATGAAGCAACTCTACAAGAGATTGAATGCTCCGTTAATAAAGGAACTATCAGAATAATAGGCATTTCAAAATGAGAGGGGAGAAAGAACACACTTTTCCCACATTTGGGAGCTACTGTCTTCCCTGATCCAGCTTTCTAGCCCTTTTTCCAGCCATGACATCATCTCCCCAGACAATAACTTGGGTCCATGAGGATGTCAGATGTCAGGCTCAGGGAAAAACTAGTATAGTCATGAGCCCTTAGGAATATGTTGGAAGACCCCCAACACTTCATCTGCAATATTCCAGCCTTGAGGTTCATGATTAGTCAACAATTTGTTTGGCTTCTTAAAATCTTTGCTAAATCTTTTTTCAGCCACCAGGTTCCAGATGCTACCACGATGACAACCAGTCTTCCCTGAACAGACAACAACACCAATGTGTCCTGGAGCCTTGCTTCCCCAGAGCCCTGCCTTTTCAACATTACATATTCTAATTGTCTATATTCCACATATGAGTGAAACTATATGACTGATAAAATTTGAAGACTATATGAAAATATATTATAGGGATAAAGGTGATTTTAATTGACTAAACATCTATGAGTGAGTAAACTATCTTTAAAAATTATAAATTTGATGTGTCTTATTTGACCCAGAGGGTAGTTATAGTGGGTAACATAGATAAATAAGTAATGTTCTCAAAGAATAATTGCACAGGACAGAACTATACACTTGGCAACTTAAATCACCAGAATCTAACAACTGAGAGATACATACTTGGTTTTGAACAGAATTTGGCAATGGTGCTTAGAATAGCAGTCTTTGTCTTTCATGATATTGAACACATTAGCACAGTTTACTTACCAAATGGGAGTCTATTATGTGCCAAGGCTGCTGTATTAGAAGGAAGTCTCTCTTAACAAATGACAGAGAACATGAAAAGAAAACTGAATTTTCTTCAGGAAAACTTTTCCATCTTTCCTTGATGTGGTTTGGGTGGGACTGACCCCATCACCCAAAGACTGAATGAATGCCCTTGACTTAAATTCAGTGGATTCTAATTTATGGTCATTGACATTCCCAAATTTAGCCCACAACTGTCAACTGAAAGGCTTTTGGAGGTGTGAGTGGGATAACAAGAGAAATTGACTTATTACTCTGTGCATTTGCAATTTAAAGAGGAATGGCAAAGACTTTCTAGGACAGTGGCTCTCTGAGTTGAGTAAGTGCTGACCAAACTCTCTTCCTGTCTGGTTCAGCCCTCAGTGTGGTCCTCCCCAGACAATACTCTAGTCACTGATGTTTCTTTCTCCTCACCCAGCAACTCAACCTTCTAAGGGATGATACACATGCATTGTTTCTCATGGTACCACAAAGGCCACAACCACTTCTGCTAAAAAAAATTTTTTTTAAATTAACCATATGGGCTTAGCAGCATGATATGAGTTTGTATTTGTTCTATTACTGAGATCTTGGTTTTAGGGTCAAGACAATATTGCACGCTCCCCACCTTCACCTGTAGTTTCTGTTCTGGGCTGGAACAAGTGGTCTGCTCATAATATTACCTGTGTCCAGTGATGTGGTTGACACATGACTCTCAAAGGAAAAAAAAAAAAACATGAGTGAGTGGAGGTGGGGAAGCTCTCATAAAAACCATCAGGATGCTGCATTTATGCCAGAGACACTCTTAAGGTCTCCAACTCTGCCTGAACCTTCTTCCTCTTTGGGTGGATAAAACACCAGAGAGCAAGCCAGAGCAGCTCCCACCTGGAAATTAAGATGACCAGGTACTTAATGATGCAGATCCAGAAGATCTGGTAGAGAAGGAATGTAAGGCATGCAAGGTCGTGGAATAATACAAAGTTCATGCTTCGGCATGGAGAAATGGATTAGAAAGAAATTCATGACGTCAAAGACTCACTGGCTAGGAAAATGGAAAACATAAAGGCAGACCTGCTGAATGTGAAGGACGCTGAGTACATTCTAGTCTCAAATTACAAGTCCAGGAAAGAAGCTTGCACGTGTAGAAGAAAGAACATCAGGGATGAACAACAAACTGACCTTAGTCTTTCTTTGATTTTAAAGTGGGAGGAGAAAAAATGACTTGCAGAAAAATGAAGGAATTCTCTGAGAGCTTGAAAATTCTATTTAAAAAGGGAATATCAGAATAATGGGCATTTCAGAATGAGAGGAGACAAAGAAAGTGAGCAGACACCATATTCAAAAAATAATACTAATTTTTTTTCAAAGTCTGGGGTATTGTCAGAATGCAGATATTCAGGAAGCAGAGAGAATTGCCCAGATACGTCACTGGGAAACTATTAAAAGATAAGGACTGCTGGGAATACTGTGAGAACCAGGTTGAGCATGGTGAGGTTTTTCCCATTGAAAAATAGGGAACTGAGGAAACTAATCTCCCTGTCAGACTCTCTTTCTGAGGTTGAGCTTGGGAGAGAAACAGACCTCAGTTTTCTGCCTCCCTGTTAACTTACTCCCTGTCTCCAGAGATACTGTATTTTTCTGCCTCCAGGGGCTTGGCATTCCTTAAAACACTAAGCCAGCTCCCCTGTTTCACCCTGCATTCCTTAATACAATGGCCCACTCTTATTATCTACATATCAATGCTCTGCTTTGTCTAACAAATGACTTAAGGTCTCCTCACTATTTCTCCACCCATTCTGCTCATTTGATACATTCTTTTTCTACCCTCAAGACTCTCCCTGCCTGCAGGGTATTATTAATCCCACCAGTTAAACCCCTCACAACAGGAAGGAAATTCCTACCTTTCCAAACCCCTTTTACCTTTCTCCATCCCTTTCCTAACCATGTATGGTATTGTCAAGCTACTTCTGTTTCTGAATTGCCACTTCCATTTTCCAGCCTTTAAAAGCTTGGGCACAGGGTTGAATAAAGAATTTGAACCACCTCGCCACCACCATCTCGGTTCCTGGGTCATCTCTCTCCCATCACTGAGTGAGTAGCAGCCCCGGCTGCCTCTGATTGCGTTCTCTCCAACCCAGAGAGTACGCTCCCAAGAAGAGGCACCCCCACACTAGCCCAGCAAAGGACAGGAAAAAAATCTTATAAGCTACCAAAGAACAGAAAGTAACTTATAAATACAGCCTGGTCAGACTTGTGTTCAGTTTTCTACAGGAACCATTGAGGCTAGGACAGACTGGGCTAGTGCATTCAACATGTTAAAAGACAACAACTGCCACTCACATACTTTACCCTGAATGACTATATTTCAAATACTAAGGAGCAATAAAGACAATATCAGTTATATAAAAAAAAAACTAAAGAAGTTTGTCATTACCATATCTGCTCTGCAAGAATTATTGGAAGGGGTATGACAGAAAAAGAAACAAAGAAAGGGGGCTGGGAGGTGGAGAACTGGGTAGTGCACATAGTATGAAATGCAAGGACCCACTTAAGGATGCCAGTTCAAACCAACAGCTCCCCAACTACAGGGTGTCACATCATAAGCAGTGAAGCAGGTCTACAGGTGTCTATCTTTCTCTTCTCTTCTATCTTCCCCTCCCTTCTCAGTTTATCTCTGTCTTATCCAATAAAATGGAAAAAAAAATCCCCCCAGGAGCTTTGGATTCTTAGTGTCAGCACTTAGCCCCAGCGATAACCTTAGAGGCAAAAAATAAAACAGACCTGCAAAGATAAGACAAATCAATATGAAAGAGCTAAAATATGAAAGGGGAGAAAGACAAGAATAGATGCTGTTTAAACAACACATGATGAGACAAGAACAGTTCTACAAAGACTCTTGTAGATATCTTTATATATAAATTATATAAAATGCATTTATACACAACAAAGTTAATGCATACAGTTCTCTATGCCCTTTTAAATGAATCATCGTCACTCTAGGAGATATTTTTCATTGTTTTTCTCACCATTCTTATATACAATCTTAGTCTGGTATTAATTTCTAAAATTATTTTGTTCTTGTTTTCTTTTTCATTATAGACTGCTTCCAGTACCAGACCTTCAAACCCCTTCCTCTTGAGTAACAATCACCTCCAGATATCTTCCTTTGTATGCTTATTTTTATTATCCATGTTTTTCCTTACATTGAGTTAAAAATTTATTCTGCAGTATTGTGTGTTATCTTTTGTCCACTTTGGAGGAAATTTTTTTCTAGATAATTTTCTCCTCAAAAATAGCAGATTGCTGCTATTTTTCTTTATCATTCATTTTTTTAGTAGAGACAAAGAAAAGTGAGAAATAAGGAAGGAGAGAGAGAGAGAGAGAGAGAGAGAGAGAGGCCTGCAGCACTGTTTCACCACTTGTGAAGCTTTCCACCTGTAGATGGGGCCTTCGGGCTTGAACCCTGGTCTCTGCACATTGTAATGCCTTCACTCAACCAGTTTTGTCACCACCTGGCCTCTGTTATTTTTCTTATAATAAATAGTATCTTAGAATGTTATAGGTTAAATCTGCTACCAAATGGCCTACATATCTCTGAAAGATAGCCACATGATGGTTTTTGCTCATATAGGCAATGGAAAGAATTGAGACATGAATTTGTGGGAAAATAGTAGTCAAACTGTCACTAACAGTGTAAACTATGGTGAGTAGCCTTGGGAAGAAAAGAGAAGCCAAGGAAAGTGGTTGGATGAGGGGCACAGAACTGTGGTGGTGCCTCTGTGTGGACTATATCCCTGTAATCTTATGACCTTGTAAGCAATTACTAAATCACCAATAAAAAATAATTTTTGAAAAAGAGATAGTATAGTGATGTTGACATGTGTAACATTTTTTAAAGAAAAAAATGTGTGATTAATATTGCTTTACAAGGCAGTAAGTACATTCACAGGGTATAGTCGCACACCACCCCACCCTCAAAGTTCTGTGTCTCCAACTTTTCCACAGTAACCGGCATAGTTCTCACAAAGATTTAGAGACAGTTTGTTAACTTCTGGGACTTCTTTTTGTAGGTTTGTATCTTCTAATTGTCTAGATTCCACATACAAGTAAAACCATATGACTGATAAAAATTTAAGAATATTTGAAAACATGTTATAGAGTTAAATGATGAAATGCAAAGTTGTATACTATATAAAAATATTATATTGTACATACTCTATGGCCCAAACAATTTAATACATACAACTTATGGCAACATTTTTCTGTGGAAAAAATATCTGTGACATCTTCTCTTCAACCTCCCAAACTTCATAATGAATGAATATCTGCAGAAAGCAGAAAGGTGATTTTAATTGACTAAACATGTATCAGTGAGTAAACTATCTTTAAAAATTGTAAATATTATGTGTCTTATTTGATCCAGAGGGTAGTTATAGTGGGTTACATAGATAAACAAGAAACATTTCTCACAGAATAATTGCACAGGACAGAACTAAACACGTGGTAATTTAAATCATCAGACTCTAACAACTGAGAGATACATACTTGGTTTTGAACAGAATTTGGCAATAGTGCTTAGAATAGTAGTCTTTGTCTTTCATTACACTGAACTCATTAGCACAGTTTACTTACCAAATGGGAGTCTATTATGTGCCAAGGCTGCTGTATCAGAAGGAAGTCTCTCTTAACAAATGACAGAGAACTATTCAACAATTTGTTTGGCTTTGTATGTTAACTCTCTTTTCAGCCACCAGGTTCCAGATGCTGACAGGATGTGACCAGACTTCCCTGGGCAGATAACCACGCCAGTGTGCCTTAGAGCTCAGCTTCCCCAGAGCCCTTCCCCACTAGGGAAAGAGAGAGACAGGCTGGGAGTATGGATCAACCTGTCAACGCCCATGTTCAGCGGGGAAGCAATTACAGAAGCCAGACCTTCAACCTTCTGCAACCCACAATGACCTTGGGTCCATACTCCCAGAGGGCTAGAGAATAGGAAAGCTTTCAGTGGAGGGGATGGTATATGGAGGTCTGCTGGTGGGAATTGTGTGAAGCTGTACCCCTCTTATCCTATGGTTTTGTCAATGTTTCCTTTTTATAAATAAAAATGTTTTTTAAAATGACAGAGAACATGAAAAGAAAATTGAATTTCCTTTGGGAAAACAGTTCTATCTTTCTTTGATATAATTTGGATGGGACTGACCCCATCACCCAAAGACTGAATGCAATTGACCTAAATCCAGTGGATTCTAATTTAGGATCACAAACATTCCAAAATTAATTCCACAAGTGTCAACTGCAGGACTTTGGAGGAGGGGGAGAGGGAATGGCATGAGAAATTAACTTATTCTCTGTTTATTTGCAAGTTAAAGAGACTAGGAAAGACCCTGTAGAACAGAGATGCATGGGCAGCTCACTGAGTTGAGTAAGAGCTGAGCACACTCTCTTCCTGTATGGCTCTTCCCTAGTGTGCTCCTCCCAGACTATACTCTGGTCACTGATGTTTCTCTCTCCTCACCCAGCAGCTCAGCCTTCTAAGGGATGATTCGCACGCAGTGTGTCTCATGGTACTACAACGAAGGGCACAAACTCATCTACTAAAATAAGTGAACCAGGTGGACTTAGCAGCATGATGTTGAGTTTCTATTTGTTCTGTTACTGGGAACTTGGTTTATAGGGTCAAGACTATATTGCATGTTCCCCATCTTCACTTTGAGTTTCTGTTCTGGGCTGGAACAAGTGGCCTGTTCAGAAGTACCACCTATAACTACTGATGTGGTTGACACAGGATTCTCAAACGAAAAAATAAACGCAACAACATCAGTGAGTGGGGGAGGGGAAGCTCTCATAAAACCCTTCACAATGCAGCACTCAAGCCAGAGACAGTTTCAAGGTCTCCAACTCTGGCTGAACCTTCTTCTTCTTTGGGCAGATAAAACAGCAGAGACAAACCAGACCGGCTCCCCCACGACAGCCTTCCTGGGAAAATGTCCCTGTTCCTGCTCCTAATCCTGCTGGCCTGCTTCCTGCCTCCCAGAACACAGGCAGGTGAGTGACTATCCCGCCTTCAGTCTCAGCCCCACCCAAGAATAAGGGACATATTTTTAGCTTCTACTTTGTTTGACCACTTTGTCCGCCATATTTTTAGCTTCTACTTTGTCTGACCCCTTTGTCTGCCATGAGCAATCTGAATCCCAGTTGTCCTTCTATGCCATATCCCCATATGAGATGCTGATGAGATGCCAACAAGACAGAATGCTGTTCTTAGAGACAAAATGGGCACTGTCCCTGCCAGGCCCTCCATCTGCCATCTGGAAAATGGACCTTTCTGACAGTAGCACGGGAAAGCACGGGAAACAGGGGAAGAGGAAATGGCGAGTCCCTGAAGATGTACAGTGGGTCTGGCTCTTGTCTGGGGTGAGAAGGGTGTTCCCCTCAATGTCTGCCTATGACAGACTCAGAGACTAGCTCAGCCTGGGGCTGTTCATGTCTGTCACCACAGTCTGGTTGGGATTGAGTTCATGCCCAAGATCCCATGGTTCTTCTCTAAAACAATCCTTCCTCATAATCTGTACCAGCTCTCCTGAGCTGATAAAGAAAACTTCTCATAAATAGAAATGGAGAAAGAAGAACAGAAAGGGAAACTGAAAGCAGAATCTGACTGAGTCTGGAGTATGGCACCAAAGTAGAAAATCTCTGGGTGGAGGGTGAGGGTAGATGTTCAGCTGCACTGTGAGGGAGGTGGGGCGGGGGGGGGGGACACAGACCTTTGGTGGCCAGAATGGTGTAAATATAACTCCTATTAACTTATAGTCTCACAGATCACTATTTAATATAGAAAAAAACTTCTCTGTATATCACAATCTCAAAAGACAAGACCCAAAACCACCCACACACACACAGACCCATACACAAACACTTATCAGTTGGCCACTGAGGGCAGACACTTTCAGGACACCACTTTCTGTCACACCATAGGAAATAGACTATGACATCTATTGGGTTGTCAGAAATCTCACGGCACATTTTTGCACAGAAAAATAGAAAAATCTCTCCTGACCTTTTGAAGAACCTAGTAGATTCCTAAGCTTCAGTCCAATTATGAATAGGCAGTACTATCCTAGAGATCACAGATGCAAAAGCTTACAAACTCACTTGAGACAAAGCAAAGTCAGTACAGGGATTCTCAGGAGCCCTTACAGCTGCACTGTCATTAAGACAGGAAGCTTCATCTCCACGTCACACACCAAACTGTGCTGTAGCTGTTCTGTTTATGGAAGGTTCCAGCTGAATCCTCCTCGGGGTCACCACAAGCAACCAGGTGCCACAGTATGAGTACCAAATACACCATCCAGGGGCCCTGAGTAGGTGCACACATAAAACAGAAGTTTCCTTCAGGGGAGATCATCGGGGGACATGAGGCCAGACGCCATTCCCGCCCTTACATGGCATGTCTGAGGACATCAAAGAAAAGGTCTGAGTGCTTATGTGGTGGTTTCCTGATCCGAGAGGACTTTGTGCTGACTGCTGCTCATTGTATTGGAAGGTGAGGACCTTTCAGAAGAGTTTGTTCTTGACCCCAAGGCAGATAATCTATCTCTTCCTCAGGCTCTCTGCCAACTAGCAGTACACAAAAGCCAGGAGACTCCTCAGAGAGTGAAGTGGACAGGAAGTTCTGGAAAGAGCATCACAAAAAAAGGTGACTAGAGTTCTAGCACTCTTGTCTGCAGTGCCGGGCATACACTACAGTAGGTCCAAGCTAATGCTATTTCACCACTTATCCTGGAGTAACAGACCCCAACAACCACTTATCCAGGTACTAGTAATCCTCAGAAGTCCCCTTAGCTGAAGAGAAACTGGACAGGACACAGTCAGCTCAACCCAACTCTCCTGTCGTGTTATACACAAGCCACTTAGACTCACTAATCTGCATCTCCAGTGACTCCTCCTCCCTCTCTGCCCCCTGTATAGCTTATACAGGGTCACTCTGGGGGCCCATGACATCAGCAAGAAGGAGAGAACCCAGCAGGTCATTCCAGTGAGCAGAGGATTCCTTCACCCAAACTATACTGCTGAGAAGTCTGCCAACGACATCATGCTGCTGAAGGTGGAGAGGCCTGTCTGATGCTCTTGCTCTCTGGGTCTCACCTGTGTCCCCTCCCACTCAGAGCTGTGCTCCTCCTCCTTCCCATCCTGGTCACATGAAAGTCCCAGTGGCTCAAGGGAGAGGAATACCCACAGCCCCATGTGGTATCCAGCCCAGAGCCCCTTGCTGAGTAGAGTTTCTTGTCTCTCCCCACAGCTGGCAAGAAAAGCCAAACTGACCTCAGCTGTGCAGCTCCTCAGCCTGCCCAGCCCCAGGGCCCAAGTGAGGCCAGGACAGGTGTGCAGTGTGGCCGGCTGGGGGAGAGCTGCTCCCTATCATCAGAAATCGTCAAATATATTGCTGGAGGTGAATTTGACCATGCAGGATGATTATCAGTGTCAATCTCGTTTTCCAGAGGAATATATCAAAGCCACTCAGCTGTGTGCTGGAGACCCAAACCTAAGGAAGGGTGCCTTTCTGGTAAGTCTAAGTAACTACCTAGCTTGACTCTAGTCAGAGTGCTTACTGGGCACAGCAGAGGCCATATGAAAAAGCTTTCAGGGACCCCTCCACCCTCCAGGTAGTGATCCCTCCCCCAAAGATGGGAGGAGGAAGACCTGAAGGGGGAATTCGGGGCCTCAGCAGCCTCTACGGTCCATGTGGATACACAGGTGCTCCCTTCTGAAATAAGCGTTTGCAACACTGCCTGCTCAGGACACAGCAGTTAGAGATGCAGCTAGTCCTATGCTCTGGTTAAAACACCTTGCTCCTCACCTGACACCACTCCTCTTTCTGTCCACAGGGGGACTCTGGGGGGCCCCTGGTATGCAA
The DNA here is from genome assembly GCF_950295315.1 of Erinaceus europaeus. Lineage (NCBI taxonomy): Eukaryota > Metazoa > Chordata > Mammalia > Eulipotyphla > Erinaceidae > Erinaceus > Erinaceus europaeus. The sequence continues at coordinate 68,096,900 of NC_080177.1, forward strand.
GAATGTGGCCCAGGGAATTGTCTCCTATGGAGAAGAACATGGAGTACCTCCAGGGGTCTACACCAAGATCTCCAGCTTCCTGCCCTGGATACATAAAACAATGCAAAGGTGGAATGGGCGCCGACTCAACAGGAAGGCACCTACCTTTCCTGTGTGAAGACCTAACTGACTCCAGCAATGCTTGAAATCTATCTCTTTACTCATTCTCTCTCCCTCTCTCTCTCTCTCTCTCTCTCTCTCACTTGCTCTTGCAATAAAAAAAAAAAGACATTATAAATAATGAACACCATGAAGCCTTTAATTCAAGGGTGGGGAACCTGATGAGCCACCACCCAAGCCCCCTGTGTCCTTTTTAATATCCCACAAGGCCAATCTTCTCTTACTACTCTTTTTTTTTTGCCATAATTTTCTTAAATGTGCTTTCATATTTATTTAACATAAATTTTATTAATCACCTAGACCTTGCATGACAGGAGAAGAGACAAAAATATTTTTTATTAGAGTCATGCTAAGTTTACATATTATGTTGAAGAGGATATTTACCTTCACTTATTTTTTTAATATATGCTGTGGAATCCTTTTATATTTATTTATTTATTTATTATTGGATAGAGACAGAGAGAAATTGAGAGGGAAAGAGGACATAGAGAGGGAAAGAGACTGAGAGACCCCTGCAGCCCTGCTTCACCGCTCGTGAAGCTTCTCCCTTTACCTTTACTTCTTCACTGAGAGATTAGTGGTTGGCACTATAGTCATTGCCACATGGGTCCAACTTCTCATTTCACCGAGACAGGTGCCTATACAACACTCTCATCCTGAAGTGAGGTCTATCATCGTGTACTAGGACCTAAAATCCCCTGCCCCCACCCCTCTCCCTGTTATCCTATCCTTGAGTTCTTTGCCTTGGTGCAAACACCAAACCAGTCCAAAATGTACTTATGTTTCCCCTTTCTGTTCTTATTTCTTAAGTTCTGCTCACAAGTAAGATCATCCTCTATTTATCTTCCTCTTCCTTTTTCTTTTCATGGTTGCAGAACAGCCTATTTCATTTTATTTGCTCTGAGATGTCTATATTAAAGTGAGAGTAGGGTAGAGAACCACAGGTGCGCAGCTGCACAGGTAATGCTAGGGTTCTCACCCCTCAGGACCACGTGCTACAGAGTCCAACACTATCCAGGGCGTCACTTCCTGTGCTGCAAGATATTAATTTTTTCTTTTTTTTAAATATTTTTTCTTTATTGGGGGATTAATGGTTTATAGTTGACAGTGAAATACAATAGTTGGTACATGTGTAACATTTCTCAGTTTTCCACATAACACTCTAACCCCCCACCTAGGTCCTCCTCTGCCATCCTGTTCCAGGACCTGGACACTCCCACCCCAGAGTGTTTTCCTTTGGTGCAATGCACCAACTCCACAGTCCAAGTTCTGCTTTGTGTTTTCCCTTCTGCCCTTATTTCTCTACTTCTATCTATTAGTGGGACTCATACTCATAGTTCTCCTTATCTCACTTAACTTGATCCCTTCAAGTTGAGGTGAAGAAGATGACTTCATCATTCTTTTTTTATTTTTAATGTTTATTTTTATTATTTATTCCCTTTTGTTGCCCTTGTTGCTTTATTGTTGTAGTTATTATTGATGTCGTTGTTGTTGGATAGGATAGAGAGAAATGGAGAGAGGAAGGGAAGGCAGAGAGGGGAGAGAAAGACAGACACCTGCAGACCTGCTTCACCACCTATAAAGCGATTCCCCTGCAGGTGGGGAGCCGGGGGCTCAAACCGGGATCCTTGTGCCGGTCCTTGCACTTTGCGCTACGTGTGCTTAACCTGCTGCGCTACTGCCCAACTCCCGACTTCATCATTCTTAATAGCTGAGTAGTATTTCATTGTATATATATATACCACAAAATTATTAGTCACTCATTTATTGTTGGACACCAAGGTTGTTTTAAGATTTTTGCTATTACTGTTATAAGCATAGGTATACACAAATCTTTTTGGAAGAGTGTGTTTGATTTTTCAAGAAATATCCCCAGGGACCGGGGTGGTGGCACACCTGGCTGAGTGCACATGTTACAATTCACATGGCCCCAGGTTTGAGCCCCTGGTCCCCATCTGCAGGGGGAAAGCTTCATGAGTAATGAAGCAGCACTTCAGGTGTCTCTCTGTCTCTCTATCTCCCCCTTCCCAATCAATTTCTGGCTGTCTCTATCCAATAAATAAAGACAATTTTAAAAATGGGAAGAAAAAAAAAAAAAGAAATATCCCCAGGAGAAGAAGTGTGGGTCATAGGGAAGGTCCACTTCTAGTCTTCTGAGAGTTCTCTAGACTGCTCTCCACAAGGGTTGGACCAATTTACATTCCCATGGCAGTGTAGGAGGGTTCCTTTAGTTCTGCAACCTCTCCAGCATTTGATGTTATCATCCTTTCTGATGGACAACATACTCAAAGGGATGAAGTGGTACTCCATTGCAGGTGTGGGGCTTATTTCTGGGCTCTCAATTCTATTCCACTTGTCAGTGTGTCTACTTTTATTCCAGTACCAAGCAGTTTTTATTACAATGGTCCTATAATATAGTTTGAGATCTGGGAGTGTGATACCTCCAGTTCACTTCTTTTTTCTCAAGATTATTTAGGCAATTCTAGGTATTTTTCTGGTTCCAGGTTAACTATTACAACTCTGTTCCAGTCTCAATCACTAGAAAACATTTTAATACACTAAATGCCACTGAATTGTGCAGTTACAAGTAGCTGATATATGTTAAGTCAATTTCATCTCAAATTTGGTTTTTTTATTGGGAGATTAATGGTTTATAGTCAACAGTAAAAAAAAATAATTTTTACAAGTGTAACATTTCCCAGTTTTCCACATAACAGTTCAACCCCCACTAGGTCTTCCTCTGCCATCACGTTCTAGGATCTGAACCACCCCCACCCCAGTCTTTTACTTTAGTGCAATTCAAATATAAAATCTGTAATGTATGTTTTGAGGTTATTAGTTCACAAGTATATAAACACTTTAGAAATACAATTTCTCACTTCCTCAAAATGTGTTATCATGGGGACAGGTGGTGGCACACCTGGTTGAGGGCACGAGTTACAATACACAAAGACCTGGGTGTGAGCCCGTGATCCCCACCTGCAGAGGGAAATCCTTGCAAGTGGTGAAGCAGGTCCGCAGGTATCTCTCTTTCTCTCTCCTTCTCTATCTCCCCCTTGAGAGGCTGCTTCTGTCATGTATTTCTCCTCTTACAGAGAAATTCCTATCACCCGCCCAAGCTGGTTTCCGCCCAGGAAGATCTACCTGCGAACAAGTCCCGGCCCTCTCAACTTACATTGAAAATGGATTCCAGAAGAATTTAAAGATGGGTGCTGTCTTTGTTGATCTCACAGCAGCCTCTGACACGGTCTGGCACCGTGGTCTCCTAGTCAAGATCTCAAGATGCCTGCCTCCATGGGTGGCCAACACTATATCGTTTCTTCTCCAAAACAGAAGATTCCGGGTGCATCTGGGTGACAAGTCTAGCAGATGGAGACTTGTTTCAAGTGGCCTCCCCCAGGGCTCTGTTCTGGCTCCTATGCTATTTAATATTTACATCAATGACCTCCCAGAAACTTCTTCAAGGAAGTTCATCTACGCCGATAACATCTGCTATGCAACTCAGGCATCCAAGTTTGACTTCCTTGAGGAAACACTCACGAAAGACATGTCTCTGATATCTGATTACTGTAAAAAATGGCGACTAATCCCTAGCACTGCAAAAATGGTATCATCTGTTTTCCATCTACACCATGCCTCGGCCTCGCGTGAGCTTAATGTGCAGCTTGGCGATACGAGAATCTGGCATGAAGCCCAGCCAGTCTATCTTGGCGTTACTCTCGATCGCACTCTGTCATTTCACAAACATCTCATAAAAACTGCAGCAAAGGTGGGCGCAAGGAATCACATCATTGCAAGACTGGCCAGCTCCTCATGGGGCGTGAGCGCTTCCACACTACGATCATCATTTCTGGCATTATGCTATTCCACTGCAGAATACTGTGCCCCAGTATGGTTCCGTAGCCCCATGTCCACTTGGTCGATTCCAAATTATATTCCTCCATGAGGATCATTTCTGGAACCATCCGTTCCACCCCGGTTCCATGGCTGCCAGTTCTTAGCAACATTGCCCCGCCAGATATTCGTCGGGATGCGGCATCATCTAAGTTCATTTCCCACGTCTACGCTCGACCGGACCTGCCAATATACGCAGGTATCTTCACCCACCCTGTCCAACGCTTGACGTCTCATCACCCAATCTGGTCCCCTACGCCTACACTGAACTTCTCTGTTCCAGTCTCTTGGAAACAGAGTTGGCAGTCAGCTGAGGTAAAGAACAAACACCTCATCACAGACCCCTGCAAGCGTCAACCCGGCTTTGACCTAGCACGTTATGATTGGGCCCTCCTCAATCGCTATGGAACAGGCCATGGCCGGTGCGCCGCTATGTTCCATTGCTGGGGAGCCAGAGACGACCCGAACTGCCCCTGCGGCTCCAGACAGACTATGACCCACATAGTCAACAACTGCCACCTCTCCAGATTCAAAGGAGGTCTCGAAACTTGACATCAGGCTCAACCTGACACTGTTGACTGGCTACGGAAGAAGGGCAAACGCTAGAAGAAGAAGAAGTCAGAACCCCCATCGAAGAGTAAGGGACAAACTTTCTGCCCTTCTACACTGCGTGAACCCTCTGTGCACCATAAATATTCTGAGTCCCAGTTGTCCTCCTCTCACACATCCCCATGTGTGATGCTGGTGAGACGCCAGCAGACAGGCAGGGCAGAAGGATGCTCTCAGGGACAGTCAGAGAGCACTGCCCCCTTCCAAGTGTCCTCTGCACCTGCAAAATGGATCAAATTTTCCTACAGGAGCACAGGAAAGTGTAGGGAACAGGAAAGAGGCAATGATGGGTCCCCTGACAAAGATCCAGAGTGGGCCTGGCTCCTTTCTGGAGTGAGAAAGTTTTTCCTCTCAGCAACTTCTTAGGAGAGACCCAGAACTGAGCTAAGCCTGGGGTTTTTCTATCACACCCCAGAATCTGGCTGTGATTCAGTTCCTGCCCAAGTTCCTATCGCCCTTTCTCCAGCACTACTTCTCTCCATAAGCTGTAGCAGTTTCCTCTTTTCTAAGATGCACTACTACTCAGCAGAACAAAACTTTTCTGCAACTCATCATCCCACCAGACAAGATCTTCCCCCCAGCATTTATCAGTGGCCCACTGGGGACAGACATCTTCCAGGCACCCTATCTGTCATACCCTAGGAAACAGACGATGATATCTAAGTCGAGTCCAGCCATCAGGAAGCAACACTATCAGACATCACAGACTCGCAGGGTCCTTAGAAACTACACGAGACAAAGCAAAGGCAGGAGTTCTCAGGACCCCCAGGACTGCCCCAAATGCAGGTGTTCTCACCTCCCACCACACGCCAGACTGAGCTATAGCTGCTCTCTTTCTGGAAGGAAGAAGGTCAGGGCCTCCCATTCTCTTCCTGGATCATCACAGGCTCTCAAATCGCACCAGCCAGGGGTACTGGGTGGATGCACACACAGAACAGAAGCTTTATTCAGGGGAGACCATCTGGGGACATGAGGCCAGATCCCACTCCCACCCATACATGGCCTATCTGGAGATCTCAGACCAGGATTCTCAGCATTTCTGTGGTGGCTTCCTGGTCCGAGAGGACTTTGTGCTGACGGCTACTCACTGTAATGGAAGCTGGGGACATTTGAGAAGGGCTTGTGCATAAACCCCAGGGCAGGAAATCTGTTATATCGCTTCCCCAGCTGTGTGCCAACTGCCAGCACACATGAGCCAGAAGACTCCACAGAGAGAGAAGTGGGCAGGGAGGTCTGGGGAGAGAGGGCTGATAAGAAGGACAGAGAGGTCACCCTGCAGTCTTCAGTGCTGGGCACACACTACAGTAGGTGCAAACTAGTACAGTTTCACCACTTTCCTAAGTAACCAAGTGCTGAGAGCCACAGTTGAAAATAGCAATAGCCCTGGAACCTCCTCAGCTGCCAGCTCAGCCCTAGCTATCCTCAACTCGCTTCAGCAGAAACCCTGTCTGCCACCAGTCTCTCCACACTGCTAGGCTGTAACTCCTGTGACTCTTCCTCCCTCTCTGTCAGTCACTGTCATCCTGGGGGCCCACAACATCAGGAAACAGGAGAGGACCCTACAGGTCATCCCAGTGAGCAAAGCCATCCCTCATCTGAACTATAATGCTCACAGCCTTGCCAACGACATCATGTTGCTGAAGGTGAGAAGGCCTGTCTGTAGCTCCTCAGCCTGCCCAGCCCTGGGGCCCAGCTGAGGCCCAGACAGACATGCAGTATGGCCAGCTGAGGTGAGCTTGCTGACCCAAAAGGAAAATATGCAGACAAACTCCAGCAGGTGAACCTGACCGTACTTGAGGAGAAAGAATGTGGCTCTCATTTCCAAAAGCATTATAAAGCCATTCAGCTGTGCACTGGGACCTGAAGGAATGAAAGACTTCCTTTAAGGAGAGTCTGAGCAATGGCCTAGCTTGGCAGTGGACAAAGGGCTTACTGGGAAGATCAGGGGCCTAGAGACCAAGCTCTCGGGAACCCCCCATCCTCCCCACTCATTTTCTGTGTGTTCACAGAAGCTGTTCCCTCAGCACAGTCAGGATTAGCTGACTGACACCCATCATGCCTTCCTTCCCAGCTCTTCTGTCTGTCTTCAGATAGTCAGAGTGTTGAGGTCATCTGTGTGCAAAGGTCTGTGACTGCCAAGGGCAGGGAGATGTGGGTCTGTGGACAGAGTACTCAGTGAAGGAATTAGCTAAATGACTGGTGTTCCTTCCCCCATCACCTGGCAGCAACAGGAAGCCAGCCACCACTCCCAGGCACTATGATTCAAGTGGCCCTGTCCCCTCTTGAGCTTGAGAAGTTCTAAATGAGCTAAGCATAAACCAGCCAGGCCACTCAACTCTATTGGTCCCAAATGATGATTTTTGGGTAGATCCCTGTGAATATCAGGTCCAGAACTTTTGCTTAAGACTGTACGATCAGGAATACTCTACTGCAGCTGGGGAACTGGCTTAGTGGGTAGAGCACAGGACTTGCATGCCCAAAGATGCAAGTTCAATCTCTAGAACTGTAGATGCCCTGGTAGGTCAGTGCTCTGGTTTCCCATTCAACTAATTTTTTTAAATAATCTTTTTTTTAAGAAAGAAAATCTTTCTTTGTGCAAGAATATATACATTTAAAGAGAAAAAACTTAGTATCACAAATACATGTACCTGAAATGGTGGCAAGATAGGAATGGGGTTTCCACTGAGTATCTAGGTGTTTCTCCCTGCTACTCCTCACACAAAAGCAGCTTCCATAAGCTCAAGGGGCCCAGAGACCTCTGCATATCTAGGACCAGAAACAGAATCATAGGTCACTCCAGTGACGGTCAGCTTCTCAAGGGCAGGAGCCCCAGCCCTCATTCCCCTGGGCCTCCCTTCCTACTGGAGATATGATTCACTGGTACAGTGTGTGGCTTGCCATGTGTACTGTCTGAGTCTGAACCCTTTCACTGTCTTCCTTTGTCACCTTCTGACTCTTTCGTTGTGTGTGTGTGTGTGTGTGTGTGTGTGTGTGTGTGTGTCCCTAGCTGAGTGAAAAAGCATTTTAGAGCAGTGAAATAATAAAGATCAAAGCTCCACAAAAGAAAGAGAGGAAGAGAAAGCTAAATGGAGAAAGGAAGAGAGACAAAGAAGAAAGAAACAAGAGAGAAAGAGAAAAAAGATAGAGAAAGAAAAAAGGAAAGAGAGAAAGAGAAAAAAGGAGAGAGAAAGAAATAAAGAGGAGAAAGAATGAAAGAAAGAAAGAAAGAAAGAAAGAAAGAAAGAAAGAAAGAAAGAAAGGATGAATGACAGGCAGAAGGAAAGAAAAGGAAGAAGAGAAACAGGAGAGAGGGAGGGAGGGAGACGGACAGTGAAAGACAGAGACAGAAATGACTTATCCATAGTTTCATCTAAATGATAAGAGTCAGAAGTTGAGTAGTGAACATACTGGGATTAGGTGGTGGTGCACCTGGTTGAGTGTACACATTACAGTGCACAAGGACCCGGGACCTCTACCTGCAAGGGGAAAACTTTGTGAGTGGTGAAGCAGTGCTGCAGGTGTCTCTCTGTCTCTCTTCCTCTCTATCTCCCCTTTCTCTCTTGATTTCTGTCTCTATCCAATAAATAAAGACAATAAAAAAGAGAGAGAAAGAAGCTGACCGTGTCCTGGATTCAGCAGCTGAGGAGCCCCATGGCTCTAGCCTCTGCTGCAAGCTCAGCCTTCACTTTCCTGTTCTACACTGTGCTTTCTCCCTGCCATGGTGACAGTGTTATTCTCACCTAACCCAGTGCCAAGAACGTCCACAAACCACGCTGTGGTGATGCCCGCAGTACCAGAGGAGGTGCCCAATCTGCAAGGCCACAGAGCCAGCCCCGCCTCATTTCCCTGCAGGCACCTCCTCCCTCTGTGAAGAAACTCGGCTCACCTGGGCAGATCTGGTGCTGGGAAGATGCTCCTGCTCTTGCTGGCCTTTCTTCTGTCCCCGGGGGCTGTGACAGGTGAGTGACCTCTCCCTTCCAAAGGTTTCCAACCATCCTACAAACCCCCTACACTCCTGACTCTTCTGTTCAACACAGGCAGGGATGTCCTCTATTTGAGTCCAGGAATTTCTCTTTTTAACCAGAGTACAGCTCAGCTCTGGTGTATAGTGGTGCTGGGGATGGGAGACCTGGTGTCTCAGAGCCTCAGGCATGAAAATCCTTTGCAGAACCATTCTGCTGTCTCTTCAAATGGACTATCATAATTCTTAAATGATTTTAAATCCCTTATGATCTTAACATGCATCTGGCTGCTCTGATATTTTTTGCATTATCTTTATTTATTATTGGATAGAGACAGCCAGAAATCATGAGAGAAGGAAATGATAGAGAGGGAGAGAGACAGAGAGACACCTGCAGCACTGCTTCACCTCTTGCAAAGCTTTCCTCCTACGGGGGCTCGAACCTGGGTCCTTGAGCACTGTAACATGTGTGCTCAACCAGGTGCACCACCACTCAGCCCCTACCCCTGGACATCTTGAACCCTGGCTTTCATTCAGAAGTCAAATTAACAAGTTCCATGCTGCATAGATATTCCCACCAGGACAGCAGGAAGGAAACTCGCACAGAGGTTTAGCAGGTGCTGGCCTGGAAAGGGACTGGGGGTGTTCCTAGAAAGGTATTTAGCAGAAGGTGCCAAGCTGCAAAGGACAAGTAATTCAGCCCTCACTACAACCTGAGAAAGAGTAACTCAAAGATAAGCAGTGGGAATTGTCTCAGAATCAGCTTGACCCAGATGAATTTCTTGGTGGCCCCAGGGAGGAGCTGTGATGTGGCCGATGTGAGAAGTAGTGCGATGACTCCACCCAAAGTTTCCAGGTCGCATCATGCCCAGGCAGACGCAGCCCACTGCAGTCACACTGCCCTGCTGCCCCATGGTCCTTGGTGGTGTGCTCCCCAGCCCTTGTGACCTTGGACCCCACCAGCACTGACCCCACAAATATCTTAGCCAGAAGCTAACTGGAGAACAATTGTTCACATAACTGAAGAAAGTTATCAAAGCCAGTGGTGTCACCCTCTTTCCCCCTTGTTCAAAAAGGGAGTCTGAGGCTTAGGCCTCAGAAAAGTGTGTTATTTTTCCCCCAAGACACACACACACACACACACACACACACACACACACACATCTATCCAGGCAAACACTAGAGACCCCACCCTCACTTAGCACCTTCCTGAGCCTTCCCTCCTGGACCAGACATTCCCAGTCACTACACCTTCCAGCCTCTCTTCCTTCTTCCTTTCTCTTTCTTCCTTCCTTCCTTCCTTCCTTCCTTCCTTTCTTCCTTCCTTTCTTTCTTCCTTTCTTTTTTTTCCATTTTTCATTCTTTATTTGTGATTATTAGTGAGTTCCAAGATCATAAGATTACAGGTATATAACTCCGCACTGCACCCACCACCAAAGTTCTGTGTCCCCACCTTCCCCCTCCCACAGATAACCACCAGAGTTCTCACAGCCTTAGAAATAGTTTGTTTGCTTTTTCTTTTTCCCCCTTTTTTATTGTTATTTTTTGGAAGATCATATGTATTTGTTCTCTAGATCTCACCTGTGAGTGAAATCATCGGGTAGTGGTCTTTCATCATTTTATTTTGCTAAGTATAATCACCTCCAGTTCCATCCACTTTATCCCAAAGGACACAACATCGTCTTTTTTGATTGCAGAGTAAGTATTCCATGGTGTCCATAGCCTGTGACGTGTTTAGCCAGTCATCTGTGGATGGGCATTTAGTTTGCTTCCACCCTTTGGTGAACCTAGGGGTGCATATGTCCTTTTGAATTAATGTTGGCATGCCCTTTACTTGGATAAATGCCTAGGACTGGCATTCTGTCCTTTCTTGCAGAGGAGATCATCGGGGGCCATGAGGCCAAGTGCCGTCCCCACCCCTACATGGCATTAGTTAAGTTCCTGACTAAGGATAGCTGGAAACGGTGTGGCGGTATCCTCGTGTGGAGGGACTTTGTTCTGACAAACAGCTACTCACTGCTGGGGAAGGTGAGAGGGCAGAGCCAGTCCACACCTCCTGAAACCCCTTCCAGGACTCCTGCTCTTTCCCCCAGAGCCTACAGGGGAGCTCCCCACCTTCTGTAGCTCCAGCCCAGGGCAGCTCAGGAAAGCAGCGTGACAGGAGCTGGGACAAGCTGAGAAACAGTACAGAGGAGCTTTGAGTCAGCAGCTCAAGTGACTGCAGGGAGGGACCACACCCGACAAGTTCTTCTTCTTCTAGCGTTTGCCCTTCTTCCGTAGCCAGTCAACAGCGTCAGGTTGAGCCTGATGTAAAGTTTCGAGACCTCCTTTGAATCTGGAGAGGTGGCAGTCGTTGACTATGTGGGTCATAGTCTGTCTGTAGCCGCAGGGGCAGTTCGGGTCGTCTCTGGCTCCCCAGCGATGGAACATAGCGGCGCACCGGCCATGGCCTATTCCATAGTGATGGAGGAGGGCCCGATCGAGCAGATATGGAAGATGAAAGCACGCCATTAGAGTTGGAATGCAAACTCGTTATCATGGCACTGCCTGAGATCAGAGGAAACTTCCAGAAGTCCTGCCTCAGTGTTGGTGATAAGCAGAAGGCACAGAGTGAGCTTCCATTGACTTGATTTCCCTCAGCTGTAACCCTCCCTGCTCCCACCACACCTTTCTTAGCTCCTAGGCTGTACTTCCTGTGACCCTACACCCCCACATGTCTGTCTTCACAGCTCCATCACTGTCACCCTGGGGGCTCACAACATCAGCAAGCCTGAGAGCACCCAGCAGGTCATCAATGTGAACAGAGCTTTCCGTCACCCAGACTATAATTCTAAAAACCTCTCCAACGACATCATGCTGCTGAAGGTGAGGAGGCCTGTCTGCTGCTCTTGCTCTCTGGGTCTCACCTGTGTCCCCTCCCACTCAGAGCTGTGCCCCTCTCCTCCTTCCCATCCTGGCTGCCTGTCAGTCCCAGTGGCTCAGGGGAAAGGGAGACACTCATCCATATGTGGTGTCCAGCCCAGAGCCCATGGCTGAGTAAAGTCTCTTGTCTCTGCTCCAGCTGATGAGAAAGGCCAAGCTGACCTCAGCCGTGAAGCCCCTCAGCCTGCCCAGCCCCAGGGCCCAGATGAGGCCAGGACAGGTGTGCAGTGTGGCCAGTTGGGGCATGGTGGTCATGGGCACTTTAGCCACCACCCTGCAGGAGGTGCATCTGACAGTCCAGAAGAAGCAGATGTGTGAAGCCTGTTAAAGAGCGAAATCAAACCACCATCCACTGCAAGGAAGCAAAAGATGTTTATTCACGAATTGCAATCCGGGCCGAGATGGTGACTGGTGTTAGTCTACCAAGCTCGACCCTGAACAAAGCTCAAATCATACAATTTATAGGAATTCAGACTACGCTCAGGGAGGGGGAACACATCACCTTATCAGCCTATATCCAATCATTTCAAACTTAGCAAAAGCCTGATCTATTCAGAGCAAAGCATGGGCTATTTCTAAACATCACACCAGACCAATAGGTCCCAGCCAAAGTGGGGGTCACCACATTTTTTTGTTCTTTATTGGGACCACCGACCATCTGTTTGCAATCTATCAGGTCATCATTTGTCAGGCCATTTTTAACTGTCTGGTAACAGTATTCTGTTGCAGAGGTCATGGGGAGTCCTGCTTGTTGCAGGGTCTTGTCAAAATAATTGATGGCCTCTTAGGTTCTATCGAGGGGAAAAGGGCAAGGAATTTTCCACCTCACTGGGCAGGAGGGCAAAAAGCAACTATATTTAAACTATTCTTAAAACTCAAACTCAAAAAGCAACTATACTTATAACTATTCTAGAGTTACTGCCTCTCACAAAGCCATCTTCCAAGGCTTTTATAGCCGAGACACCCAGATCTGCGTGGGGGACCAGAACAAGATGAAGAGCAGCTTCAAGGTCAGTGTTCAACATCTATCATAAGAGGCCCAATGGGAAGGAAACATGAGAGGCCCAGGGTGGAGGGTGTCCATTTTTTATGCCTCAGCCCAAAAGCCTGGGCAGCCTGGGTCCACTACTCTAGCCATAGCTAGTCCCACTCAGAGTGGAAAGCAAGAAATGATCCATCACCCTTCAGACTGCCCCTGAGGGCTGGAGAGTGTCTGGGCCTGGCTGGAGCTGAGTACCGCAAAGCCTGCCTGGAGCCCTGAAGCAAGGGAGGTAGCAAGCCTGCCTAAACCCTGACCTGCCCCACACCCCCAAACAGAAGCCACCCATGCCCAGGGGGTAGGAAGGGCAGGTCCAGCAGTAGACTAGCTCCATCCCACCTTTCCTGCCCTTAGGGTGACTCTGGGGGGGGGGGGGCTTCTTCTTCTAGCGTTTGCCCTTCTTCCGTAACCAGTCAACAGTGTCAGGTTGAGCCTGATGTCTGCTTGTTGCTGGCTTTGAAAGTGACTGGGATCCATGTGGATTCAGTCGGCTAGGAAGTATTGTCAGTTTCCCCAATGAATGGGTACTCACGGGATGCACCACGAGAAGGTCAATCCAATGCATCCCTGGTGTGTGGTGACAACTCAGCCCAGGGGATCTGGTGTGTGGTGACAACTCAGCCCAGGGGATCTTCACCTACGGACAAAGGAATGGGACACCTCCAGGAGTCTTCATCAAGATCTCATCCCTCCTGCCCTGGGTAAGGAGGACAATGAGGCACCCCCTGCATTGGGTGGGAGACAATCTTCACCTGTGCCTGACCATATCTTCTGGGGGAAATGCAAGAATGCTTTGGAGGGGGGGGGAGTGGGCTTGCAGGGTCAGAGTAAACTGCTCTCCGGAGTGAATATGACTCAAGGATTATTTCTTCATTGGAACCGTTTTCATATGCAAACCTATTGCCCTGGTCAGGCCTCTGCTGTCAGCTCTGGGGTTTGCTTCTTCCTTTATCCAGCCGTAGCTAGCCCCCCCTCTGAGTGGAGGGCAGGAAATGATCCATCATCCTTGGGAAATGCTACAAACGGCCCACCCTCATCCCTAACCCCCAAATTGTGTAGATTCCCACCCACTTGTCATTCACACCTCACTGGTGCTCAGTCATCTGCAGAGGCTGAGTCTAAATGCTTATTAAAAAGATTATCTCCTGGCATTGGTGCACCTGGTTAAGCACACATAGTACTATGCACAAAGATCCGCACAAGGACCCAGGTTCAAGCCCCTGCTCCCCTCCTGCAGTGGGGATGCTTCACAAGCCATGAAGCAGGTCTGTAGGTGTCTCTCTGCCTCTCCTGTGAGGCAGGCTCTGCCCATAATCAGGAATGTCTGTGTCAGAGGAGCCTGAGAGGCTCTCTGTCTGGGGTCCACTGTTCTGCCCTGACCTGCCTGGGTCCAGCACTCAATCCAGCCAACCTCCTTGCTCCCAAGCCGGTCATTTTCACATGAACCTTTGTCTCTAGCTAATTCACCATTTCCTCTCTCTTCCAATTCACCGTTTTGAGCCACAGTACACATATCCCCTAGCAGCGTTCCTATATTCCATATGAACTAGCCCCTTTGGCTAGCCCATGGGTCCTGAGCTGTCAGCCCCTCTAAGGCTCAGCAGAAAAGCCAGTACCAATCATACACCTGGACTGCGCCCACTCAGGTCTTTCCAAGGGCTCAGCCACTAAAACCTGTGGCCTCGCCTCTGACTCCTCCCGCTGGCCATTTAGAGGTATGGCAGCCAGTAACTCTCAAGTCATCCATCAGCCAATCATATGGCAGCTTGCACTAAACACCTGTTTCCTAGGCACTAAATGGGATCGGTTCCTTATTACAAACTCAGAAACGTTCCTGGACGTCAGGTAGAAAGTGCCACATGTACACCAATAGATCTCTCTGTGCCAGCTCAGCACACACTCTGCCCCTGTAGTTGGAAAGTTACAGTGATGAGAAACTCCCTCTGTGTTTCTCTGGTTCTCTCTCCACAAGGCCAGGCTGGTTTGGCCTACAGAGAGGTCTGTATTTGGAATCCACAAGAAATCTTATCTAAAAATAATTAAATTCTCAGGTTTGTATCTGTGCTGCACACTGTAGGCTCATATACATGATCTTATTTGATCCAGAAGATAGCGTGTGGTCATGGAAGGGACTTGGAGACCTACAGGTCACTCGGTTTCCAACCTACGCCAGGCAAAGCCAGATCAGAGGCCTGGATGATAGGTAGGAGGAGGCACCAGGGAAGGTTCACCTTTCTTTTTTATTTTTATTTAATTTTATTTATTTACTTTCCCTTTTGTTGCCATTGTTGTTGTTGTTGTTTATTGTTGTAGTTATTATTGTTGTTGTTAGATAGGACAGAGAGAAATGAAGATAGGAGGGGACACCTGCAGACCTGCTTCACTGCCTGTGAAGGGATTCCCCTGCAGGTGGGGAGCTGGGGGCTTGAACCAGGATCCTTATGTCAGTCCTTGTGCTTCGCGCCACATGCGCTTAATCAACTGCGCTACTGCCCAACTCCCATCACCTTTCTTTTTTTTTAATGTTTTCATTTATTTATTAATGGATAGAGACAGAGAGGAATTGAGAGGGGAGGCGGAGACAGAAAGAGAGAGAGAGAGTTAGAGAGAGAGAGAGAGAGAGCTGCAGCCCTGCTCCACTGTTCATGAAATTTTCCCCCTGCAGGTGAGGACTGCAGACTTGAACCTACAACCTTTCGCACTGCAATGTGTGTGTGTTTAACCAGGTGGGCCTCCATATGCCCCCCCTTTTTTGGTTCACCTTTCTGTTACATGTAGGATGCATGTAATTTAGCCCACAAAGCAATGAAATGCCACATTTCAAGTGAATATAGTTCACTGTGTCTCAGGAGACCTTAGTTTAGTATTCTGTGTCCTTGCAGACAGCACCTTTAGGGAGGCAGAAGAACTTAACACAATTCATGGTGTTGGGACAAGCACTGAATGAAGCAGGACAAATATAATGTTAAAGGAGAGAGAGAATGAAAAAGAGAGAGAGAACTTCTCTTTAAAAAAATCACATAGATATGAAAATCAAAATGATCACTTTGAAATATAAGGGATAAGGATGGGAAAGTACCATAATGGTTATGCAAAAGACTTTCATGCCTGAGGCTCCAAGGTCCCAGGTTCAGTCCACAATATCACCATAAGCCAGAGCTGAGCAATGAATGCTCTGTTCTCTGTCTATCTCTGTCTCTCATAAAAATAAATCTTCAAAAACTGGAATAAGAGCCAGGAGTTAACTCACCTAGTAGATCGAGTATTTTAACATGTTCAAGCCACCAGCCACCACATGGGAGCACTAGGCAAAGGGGAAGCTTCACACGTGGTGGAGGAGTGCTGTGTATCTCTCCTTCTTTGCCTGCCTCTCTCTCCCTCTCTATTTCTCAACTACATCTAGGAAAAAGAATAAAAGAATCTGACAGTAGCAAGGGAATTATGCATGCAAAAAGCCACCAGCAAAGTCCTATTGGCCAAAATATATTAAAATTAAAAGGAAGGGAATATTAAGAAATAAGGAAAGAAAGAAGGAAGGAAGGGAGGGAGGATGGGAGGAAGAAAGGAAGGAAAGAAGGAAGGAAGGGAGGGAGGATGGGAGGAAGAAAGGAAGGAAAGAAGGAAGGAAGATAGCAGAGGAGTATCTGGGGAGGCAGAGAGCAGAATTTGCACACATGAGGCACAACTCCGCAGAACAACATATGTTGGTGCAATGTTCTATGCTTGCTCATTCTCTCACAAGATTTTCTAAAAAATAAACCTGAAAAGAAAGAGAAAGGGGAGCCGGGTGGTGGTGCAACTGGTTGAGTGTACAAGTTACCATGCTCAGGGACCCAGGTTCAAGGCCCCAGGTCCACCTGCAGGGGGAAAGCTTCACAAGTAGTGAAGCAGGGCTGAAAGTGTCTCCTTGTCTCTCTCCCTCTACTCCCCCCTTCCTCTCAATTTCTAGTTGTCTCTAGCCAATAAATAAATAAATAAATATAATTCTTTAAAAATCCATTAAAAATTCAAAAGGGAAGAAGGGATGATGGGAAAGGGGATACAGTGGAACAGGAAGAAAGAAAGAAAGAGAATGAAAGAAAGGAAGGGAGAAAGAAAAAAGAGAAAGGGGTAATAAAAGCAATAGGAAAGTAAGGAAACCTCGGTCCACACGCGGCCTCCAGGACCTTGTGGCATTGGCAGAAGCTCAGGCGTGATAGGAGTCTCACGCAGGTGCAGATGAACACACAAAGGTGAGGACATGGACAACCAAGGGACAATTCCAGGCCTCAGCAAGGAAAATAACACTGAGGCAAAGCCATCACACAAAAGAAACAAAGAGACCCCAGCAAGTCAGTCATGAAGAACTCCACGGAGTCCCAGGAGCCAAGTCAGCAAGGAGGGTCATCTGACCACCAGGGACTAGGGTGCTGGCCGCAAAGAACTGAGTCAGTCTTACCCTGACACTTGGCAGAGCACATGGGTGTGTGGTCTGAAGTGTGACAGGCACTAGGAGGAAATCCCTATATTGACTGTAGCTGCTTGTATGATACATGTTTCCATAAAAATGACTCCTAATACATTTATTTCTCCCTCTTTTATTGATTTAGCGATTCCTATTTCTAACAGACCATCCTGTGTAAAGCCTAAGGGGGCAGACCATCAAGGTTCTCTTCACACCACTAATTACTAGGATTAGTATCAACAGTACTATCCACAACAGAGTTCACATGAAGAATTGTATAGCCTGCACCTTGGTGGCTGAAAGCAGGAAAAGGTAAAGTAGGACAAATGGTTTAATAAACAGGAACCTAAAGGTAAGAATAGAGCCACACTGACTTCCCTGGGCAGATGACATTTCCAATGTGTCCTGGAACCCCACCTCCCCAGAGGCCTGTCCCACTCAGGAAAGAGAGAAACAGGCTGGGGTTATGGATCGACCTGCCAATGTCCATGTCCAGCAGAGAAAGGATTACAGAAGCCAGACCTCCCACCTTCTGCATCCCACAAAGAATTTTGGTCCTTACTCCCAAAAGAAAATGAATAGGGAAGCTTCAATAGAAGAGATGGAACATGGAAAGTTGATGGTGGGAATGTACCCCTATTGTCTTACAGTCTTGTCAACCGTTATTCAATTACTATTAAAAGATAAAACAAATAAAAAGAAGTTTGAAAAAGATAATTTTACAGTCACAAACACTTTAACTGTCTATCGTTACAGAAAACCGGGCCGAGAAAACAAAAGACTGAACTAAAGACTAAAAGCTAAAGAAAAGGAAAACCTGAAAACGTTAATAAGCATGTTATAAAAGATCTGACAGACATTTGCAAAAAGGCAAAACCTCAGGAACTAAACAATCCAGAGGAAAATACTTTCCTTATCTGATCAGGAAAGACTTACAATACATACATATATTGATACTTAGATTCACTATGGGCTTTGAGAAAAATGGCATTTTCATATGTTGCACATAAAATTCCTTTAAACAATGAAAGAAAATTAAAATGGAGTCTTGGATATACTCAGCAACCCCACCAAGAAAGTTGAACAAGATTATTCCAGGTAGTTTTGTCATACAAGTCAAACTTAGAATAATCCCAATATCTAGCACTAATTTGAGGGTTCATTTTTTTAATTAAATATGATTAGAAACAGTGAATCTTTAAAATTAAAATACAGAATTACTGTAGGGGGGCTAGGGAGATAGTATGACAGACTGTGCAGCAGTTTCACGCCTGTGGCTCTAAGATCCCAGGTTCAAGCCCCAGCACCACAAGTCATAGCTGCCCAGTGCTCCGGTGAAAAGAAAGAAGAGGACAAAGAGAAGGGAAGAGGATGAAGGGGGAGGCTTTGACTGTCCCAGGAGTTTAGTCTTTCAGGTGGAAAGGAAATTCTGGGCAAGAAACTATCTCATTCCCAGCAAACACATATTTACTCAGTACTGATTTCCCATCAGACAAGCGTAAATAATCCAATACAATAAACAACCACAAGTTCATGCATAGAAACTTCCTAAGAAAATTCTGAAATGCCCTTCTAAGAGTGGTGGGTTTGTGTTTTTTTTTATTTTTATTTATAAAAAGGAAACACTGGCAAAATCATATGATAAGAGGGGTACAACTCCACACAGTTCACACCACCAGAACTCCATATCCCATCCCCTCCCCTGATAGCTTTCCTATTCTTTAACCTTCTGGGAGTATGGACCCAGGGTCATTATGGGGTGCAGAAGGTGGAAGGTCTGGCTTCTGTAATTGCTTCCCCACTGAACATGGGCGTTCACAGGTCGATCCATACTCCCAGCTTGTCTCCCTCTTTCCCTAGTGGGGCAGGGTTCTGGGGAAGCAGAGCTCCAGGACACACTGGTGGGGTTGTTGGCCCAGAGAGGTCCAGTTGGGATCATGGTAGCATCTGGAACCCAGTGGCTGAAAAAAGAGTTAACATATAAAGTCAAACACATTGTTGACTAATTATGAACCTAAAGGCTGGAATATTGTAGATGAAGATTTGGGGTCTCCATTTTGAAGATAGCTAGTAGGCCTATTATAGTTATATTCCAAAGTGTCCGTGACTATACTAGTTTTTCCTGAGCCTGACCTCTGATATGCAGGTGGACCCAAGTTATTATCTGGGGAGATGATGTCATGGCTGGAAAAAGGGCTAGAAAGCTGGATCAGGGAAGAGAATAGCTACCAAATATGGGAAAAGGTATATAAATATTGTTGACTGTAGACCCCATTGATTTGATCTGGGACCCATATTCAGCTTAGGAGCCTATGTAACCCCTGCATCCCTGTAGGTCTGAGCTCACATTCTGTGGTCATAAGTAGGAATGTTCCAAGGTGACCCAATTTCAGGACCCATCTTGCTCAGGTGGGACATGCAGCCTCCCTTCAGAAGATGGAATGTTCTCTACTGTTGTTGATCCACATTGAGGGCAAGGTCCTATGGGGGCCCACAAAGGGATCTATTGTGTTGTTCCTGGTGGAAATGACCAGTGACAATGGAGAGAGGGATCTATTTGAGGTCTAAGCCCATCATGTCTGTGTAAAAAACTCAGGACTCCCTGAAAAAAAAAAAAAAAAAAAAGAAAAAACAAAGAGTGGTGTTTAAGGTAGCATTGAAGATGGTGTTAAGGTAGCTTCCTCCTGCAAAGCCATGAGGTCCATAACTGGTAGTTAGGGTCAACAGAACCTAAGGGAGAGAGGAGGAAGTGACCAAGCAACTCTGGCAACTGCCAACACGAGGACTGTATTGTTGGCAGTGTGTGGGGCCCAGGGAGGAGAAGAGGAATATCCTACTTTAATTTCCCAACATCCCAGAGGAGAAAACAACTGCAACTGGCGGAAATGTAATCAAACAGTCAAAGGGAGATGTGAGTAGCCGTGGGTATTGTGACACGCGCTTCAGTTTTATTGGTTCAAATACCACAGACGAGTCACAGGACTGGGAAAGGAAAGCACATATATTCCCACACCTCTCACACAGCCCTCTCTTCATCCAAACGTTATTTCCTTTTATACTGCTTCTAAATTTTCTATTAGTGATTTAATAATGATTAACAAGATTGTAAGATAACAGAGGTACAACTCCACACAGTTCCCACCGCCAGAGTTCTGTGTAGCATCCCCTCCATTGGAAGCTTCCCTGTTCTCTCCCTCTGGGAGTGTGGACCAAAATTCTTTATGGGGTGAAGGAGCTGGAAGGTCTGGCTTCTGTAATTGCTTCTCTGCTGGACATGGGTGCTGGCAGGTCAATTCATACCCCCAGCCTGGTTTTCTCTCTCCCTGGAAAGGTGGGGCTCTGAGACGTGAGGTTCCAGGACACATTAAATATTCTTTTCCTTTTTTCTTTCTTTTTTCTTTTTCTCTTTTTATATATATTTTTTATTTTTACCAGAGCACTGCTCAGCTCTGGTTTACGGCAATGCAGGGGATTGAATCTGGGACTTTGGAGCCTCAGGCCAGAGAGTCTCTTTGCATAACCAATATGCTATCTACCCCTCAAAAAAATTATATTTTTAATCTCAGCTCTGGTGGTTCCAACTCTCTACTGAGAATGACAATTTTTTATTATTTATTACCCCACTGGATTATCTCTTTTGAAATGAGATTGTGCAAGCCTTTCATCCATTTATTAATCTATTTATATCAATTCTAAATATATGTGGGAAATAGCCAAGACACTCTTGCCAAACAAGATGGGAGGTATTGGTTGGCAAAAAAAAAAAAAAAAAAAAAAAAAAACTTCATAGGATTTATATTATTGTTAATTAATTTATAGGATGTGTTTCAAGATCTTCTCAATTAAGAGAGGTGGGGAGATAGGGAGAAAGAGAGATAGACCCTGAGAACCTGCTTTTGCCACTTGTGAAATAACTCCCTGCACATAGGAAGCCCAGGGCTCGAACCCAGATCTTTGCATGAGACTTTGAGCTTAGTACTATGTGTGCTTAACTGGGTGTGCTACTGCCCGGCCTCTGTGACATTTCTTTAAAACACAGATACCTAGATATGGATTGCTTTTCACTATCCTGGTGGAAATTAATTTATCTTTTTAAATCTCTAATTAGATACTTTCTTTTTTATTTTTTTTTATATTTATTTTATTTATTTATTCCCTTTGTTGCCCTTGTTGTTTTATTGTTGTAGTTATTATTGTTGTTGTCATTGTTGGATAGGACAGAGAGAAATGGAGAGAGGAGGGGAAGACAGAGAGGAGGAGAGAAAGATAGACACCTGCAGACCTGCTTCACCGCCTGTGAAGCGACTCCCCTGCAGGTGGGGAGCCGGGGTTCAAACCGGGATCCTTATGCCGGTCCTTGTGCTTTGCGCCACCTGCACTTAACCCGCTGTGCTACAGCCCAACTCCCAATTAGATACTTTCTATTGTGTCTTTTTTTTAAGTCATTATCTCCATGTCAGAAGTATAAGTAAATATATGTGCACCCTTCTAAGACTATAATGGCATGTTTTTATGGTTTTTTTTTAGATGGACACAGAGAGGTAGAGTAACAGAGTGTATATGAAAAAATACTTTTATTTTCATGTCTTTCTGTGTTTGATTGACACTTTTGCCTCTGAGCTTTCCAGGCTATTAATTCTCTTTGCAGCTTGTCTAACCTGTTACTAATTTTATCCACTGTGTCTTTGGGTTTGGTTACTTTATTTTGGAAGTCATACATATGCAAGTCCTTTTCAAGGACTGCTCACTTTTTTAAGGTTTCATCTTCCCCATAGCTCTTTAAAGTTAAAATGATTCCAGAGACATAGGTTTCATGCTTCGAGGCTACCAGGTTTCATGCTTTGAGTGACATGGTTACATTTGGAGGGTGTGGGTTTGTGGGACAAGGTGCCCAGAGCCCCCTCCTCATTGCCCTGGGCGCCCCTCACTGCTGTCAGCACTGATGCAGCAACCCTGAGAGATGTGATGGCGCTGGCTGGGATCACTCACTCTTCCTCAGGTTACTGGGAGTCTGGGAGTCATTGAGCAAACCTCCTGGGTGGCTATGGATGATGAAACCCACCCCCACCACCCACCAGCAGGAGAATGGGACAGAATTCTCAACCCCCCTCAACACCCCACCCCCTTTCTCTTGCTAAAAGCCTGGGAGGAGGAAGCACCAGCTGCCATTCACTGAGCAACCTTCCCAAGAAGATGCAGCCACTCCTGCTGCTGGTGGTCTTTCTCCTGCCCCCCAGGACTCAGACAGGTGAGCCACCTTCCCTCCCTCAGGGCCTGAGCTCACCCCACAGACTCTGGGGCCAAAACTGCCAGGCGCTTCCTAGCCATAGCACTGGCATACACTCACCAAGGTTCCTGAATTCAGTCCCTCCAGTTCCTCATCTTTAAGATGTGCATTGAAATGTCTGTATCATATCACCATGCATAAAGGTCTTGGTTCGAGTCCCCCCTCCCCACCTGCAGGGAAGACACTTCAGGAGCAGTGAAGCAGGTCTACCGGTGTCTATTTTTCTCTCTCCATATCTACATATCTATCTCCCCTCCCTTATCAATTTCTCTCTGTCCTGTCAAGTAAAAATAAAGTAGAAAGGAAAAAAAATGGCTGCCAGGAACCATGGATTTGTAGTGTCATTTATATTCAAGCCCCAGTGATAACCCTGGTGGAAAGAAAGAAAGAAAGAAAGAAAGAAAGAAAGAAAGAAAGAAAGAAATTCCTATGTCACAGTCTCTATGAGAATGAAACGAGTGTGCATAAAACTCTTAGAATAAGGCTCCTAGGGAGACAGCATAATGCTATGCAAAAGAATTTCATGCCTGAGGCTCTAATGCCCCAGGTTCAATCCCCAGCACCACAACAAACCAGAGCTAAACAGTGCTCTGATCTCTCTCCCTCTCTGTCTGTGTGTGTGTGTGTGTGTGTGTGTGTGTGTGTGTGTGTGTGTGTGTGTGTGTGTATTATATTAAAATGATAAATAAAATTTTAAGATGCTTTTTTAAAACTCTTGGAATACTATACAGTATATGAGTTCACTCAGCCACACACAGGTCAGAGCCCAAGATATAAGGCTTAAGAACTAACCAGCCCATCACCTCAGGTCTAGATTCTTACAAGCCAGCCCCACTGCTAAATTCACAGGGATGAGGCCAGGTGGTGGTGCACCTAGTTGAGAACACATGGGCTGCATCAGGACCCAGGTTTGAGACCCCGGTCCCTATGTGCAGGGTGAAAATTTTGCAAGTGGTGAAGCAGTGCTGCAGGTGTCTCACTCCCTCTCTATCACCCTCTTCCATCTCAAATTCACGCTGTATCTATCCAATAAATAAAGAAATGAAGAGGGATCTTGGAAACTCCTAGTAGCAGGGAATGTCCAGGAAGAAAGTAACAGGGAATATCCAGGAGAGGGCGCTCCAACAGACTCTGGATTTGCCCATCCACTGGTGCAATTTCTACAGAGAAAACATAACCTGGACTTTATCTACAACAAAAGTTGTTCTCTGGGGGAGAGTGGAAAGGGCTGAGATCTGGGGTGGGGAGTGGATTCCTCTTCAAGCCAGCAGTGTAGAACCGGGGGCGCTCCTCCATAGTTTGGACCCCGAGACCCCAGTTCTCCCCAATGAGCCCTCCTGCCCCAGCTTCAGCTCCTGCCCTGGCCATCGGCCGCCCTCAGAGAACAGAGACAAGTGCTGGCTGCTTCCTTGCAGGGCAGATCATCGGAGGCCGCGAAGCCACGCCCCACTCCTGCCCCTACATGGCTTATCTTCGGGTCCAGACCCCAGTGGGGACCGTCAGTTGTGGGGGGTTCCTGGTGCGAGATGACTTCGTGCTGACAGCAGCTCACTGCCATGGAAGGTGAGGGGCTGAGGTGTTTCCCAGCGACCAGTGACACAGCCCGGGAGAGTTCATGAGGGGAGCATCTGGAGGTTGAAAATGAGACCGACCAGGATGGGAACAGAGGGTGGGAACAGGGAACAGGACAGTGTGAATGAGAAGGAGACAGCTCACTTGGATAGGGTGCTGCTTTGCTGTGTGTGACGCAGGACTGAGCCTGGCCCCCATCACACTGAAGGAAGCTTTCACTCTCTCTGCCTCTATAAAAACGGGAGGGAGTCTGCAGCAGGTTAAGCACACGTGGCACAAAGCGCAAGGACCAGCATAAGAATCCCTGTTCAAGCTCGGGCTCCCCACCTGCATGGGAGTCAATTCACAGACAGTGACGCAGGTCTGCTGGTGTCTATCTTTCTCTCCCTGTCTCTGTCTTCCCCTCATCTCTCCATTTCTCTCTGTCCTATCTAGAAATGATGACATCAATAACAACAATAATAATAACTACAACAACAATGAAAAACAAGGGCAACAAAAGGGAAAATAAATAAAAGAATAAAAAATGGGAGGTGGAGAAGAAGGGGAAGACAAGGGCAAGAAGAGGAGGCAGGAGGAGGAGGGGAAGAGGAAAGGAGGAGGATGGGGTGGAGGGAAGGTGGAGGAAGAGGAGGAGGAAGGAAGCAGGAAGAAGGGAGGAAGAGAAGGGGGGATTAGGGGAGGAGGAAAGAGAAGAGGAGAAGGAGGAAGAGGTGGGAGAGGAGGAGGAGGGGAGGAGAAGAGGAGGAGAAAGGGAGGAGGAGGGGAAGAGAAGGAGGAAGAGGAGGAAAGGAGGATGTGGTCAAAAGAACAGGAGACAGCTGTGGGGTGGCAACATTGGTAGAATGAAATGGCACAGAATGTACCAGTGATGCTCTGATTCTCTCTTTCTCAATAAACAAACAAACAAACAAACAAAAGCAAGGGAGGGTGATCCAGGAGGAGGCTCAGTAGGAAAGGCATTGGGTTCTCAAGCATTAGGCCACGAGTCCGGTTCTTTCTCTGTCTCCACCTTTCTCATGCATAAGTTAATTAATTAATAATCTTTTAAAAATACAAGGGAGAACTAGAAGGCAATGGAGCTCAAAATAAGATTTCTAGTAATCTCTCAGCCATCCTAGGGAAGGCAGAACTGAAGGTCTCTCTGTTCTGGGTGTCCAGCTCCAGACTGCTGGGAAGCAAAGGGCAGAGAGCTCAGCCAGGCACAGACAGGCTCCCCGGTCCCCTAGGCTCAGCTCCCATCCAGCCCTGCAGAGCTGGAGGCCTGGCACTCCCGGACCACCTTTCCTTGCAGCTCTATAGTGGTGACCTTGGGGGCCCACGACATTGGGGCTCAAGAAAGGACCCAGCAGCGCATCCCTGTGAGCCAAGCCATCAGACACCCTGACTATAACCAGCAGGAACTCCAGAATGATATCATGCTCCTAAAGGTACCTACCACCAACTGAGGGAGGGGGCTTCCTGGAGGAAGCATCCTGGTGGGAGGAAAGGGGTCTAGGGTGAGAGCTGCCCCTGAATACTGGCTCTCTCTTCCCTCCAGCTGCAGAACAGTGCTCGGCGGAATTCAGCTGTGTGGCCTGTGAGTCTGCCCATGACCCCAAACAACCTGCCTCTGGGGACCAGGTGCTCAGTGGCTGGCTGGGGCCTGGTGGGCCTGAACAGGAGGACAGAGAAGCTCCATGAGGTGCAGCTACAAATAGAGTCGAACCAGGAGTGCAACCAGCGCTTCAGCTTCTTCAATCTCCACACACAGATTTGTGTGGGTGACTCCAGGGAGAGGAAGAGCGCCTTCAGGGTGAGCTCAGTACATTGGCCTGCACTGCCTGAGACAGCCCTCCTCCCACCCCCACCCCCACCCCCACCCCCACAGCCTGGGCAAACTAGGGGTGGGGACAGATTACAGCCAAGGCCTCACCTGGGAAGCAGGAGGCTGCAGCTGGGGTTCTTCCCCATCAGTCTAACCCCTGGGGCAAAGGGAGGAGCACCAGGCCTCCCTGCACAGGCGGCACCACTCTCCTGTGGGCAAGGGGTGCCTGCACTCTGTGTGGAGACCATTAACCCCACCAACACCTGCAGCCCAGAGATGAAAAGACCCAGAAGCTCCATCCTGTCCCCCACAGTACTCCCATATCTCCCTCACAGTTCATCCACTCTGCCTCCTCAGCCCCAGGGCAACAGGAACAAGGAGGCCTGACTTCCAACACCTTCTCTTTCACCCACAGGGAGACACTGGAGGGCCCCTGGTATGTAACAGAGTGGCCCAGGGCATTTTCTCCTATGGAAACAGTGTGGGGATTCCTCCAGCCGTGTTTACCAGGATCTCCAGCTTCATACCCTGGATAAATAGAACAATGAGGCGGTTCACACAGTCAGACTGAGACCCTCCTGTGACTGTTCTGCTTTGGGGCAGAGTGTTGGGGGGGGGGGGTGTCCGTTTGTTGTTGTTGTTGTTGTTGTTGTTTTGGGGGGGAGGATTGGCAAGATGTGCATAAATAAACATAAATACCTATGACTATCAAGGAAATAAAGGAGTTTTCATTTGTTTATTAAACATTGCTCAGTACATAATAAATGATTCTGAGCTCCTTCAGGAAAGGGGACATCAGATGTGGGGCTGAGATGGGCAGGTAAGGGGGATGACTTCGTATGTTATAACACAGGACTTACAAATCTGAGGACCCAATTGCAACACCCAGAACCTTCATATGCCACAGCTGAGCAGTAATCTAGTCTCTTCTCTCTCTCTCTCTCTCTCTCCCTCTCTCTCTCTCTCTCTCTCTCTCTCTCTCTCTCTCCTTATCTGTCTCTCTCCCTCTCAATCCAATAAAAAAGTAAGTCAGTGGATTGGTAAAATAGCCCACACCTTGAGGTGCACTGCTTTCCCATGTGCACGATCCAGGACCAGACCTGGCCCCATCTCACTGAAGAAAGCTTTGGTGCTGTGGTTTCTCTCCTTCTCTCTCTGTTTCTGCTTCTATTTGAAAAATAGGCACTCTGTAGCAGTGAAAATCTGGATGTGATCAGAAAAGAGAAGTTAATAAATCTGTATTTAAGGGGCCAGGCAGTAGCACACCTGGTTAAGCACACACACATTACAGTGCACAAGGACCCAGGTTCAAGACCCTGTTCCCACTTGCAGGGGGGAAGGAAGAAGCTTCATGAGAGGTGAAGTGGGGCTGCAGGTTTCTCTGTCCCTCTTTCTATCTACCCCTCCCCTCTCAATTTCTCCAAAATAAATAAATAAAGTAGTTATAAAATGAATCTGTTTTAAGCAAAAAGAGAGAGGAAAGACAGAGGGTAAGAGTTACACAATATATTTTCATTCTGGGGACTCAGAGGTCCCAGGTCAATTACCAGCAGCACCATATGTCAGAGCCGAGCAGAAAGAATAAATAAAAGAATGATGGAAGAAAGAAAGAAAGAAAGAAAGAAAGAAAGAAAGAAAGATAGAAAGAAATGAAAGAAGGAAGGAAGGAAGGAAGGTGCTTCTCAAGGACAAGTGAACCTCCTTACACCACATCCTGCAATCAGCATGCCTTCTTTCATCTAAGTCTCCCCACTCCACTGCACAAGGAGAGATACATGTCTCTCCACAGGTCCCCACCACACTAAGCAAAGCAGTAAGCTCATGAATTAAACAAAGCCAAGGTTTCGGCACCTTGGAAGTGCTAGTGTGCCCAAGAGGAAAGACACATTCTTGAGAATGGAGAAAGTAAAAAGCCTCTCGAGCGAGCAACAGTCTGGAAGTTGATAGGTGGCAGATTTAAAGAACCTGGGACCACAGCACAGAAGAAATCTAGCAGGTAGGAGAACTGAGGCATAGGGAAAGTTGTCTTGTTCCAGAAATTTTTTTTTTTAGAGATTCACATTTGTTCAGGCTTGGGCATCATGACACAACAAGAGCTGAGCAGTGCGCTAGTTATATTTTTAAAAACGAAAATGAGAAAGGGGAAATAACTCCTTTGGATAGTGTACTGCTTTGCCATCTGTGAGACTCAAGTTCAAGACTGGTCTCCACCTCACTGAAGGCAGATTTGGTGCTTGTTTTCACCATCTGGCTGGCTCTCTGTCGCTATCTAGAAACATATAAAATAATAAATGAGTTTAAAATCATAAAATATAAGGTTCAAGAGCAAGTGAACCGCTCAGTTATTTGGGAAGTTCTCCATACAATGGAACAGATACCTTTCTGCAGAACCCCTTCACTCCAGCAGGCGATGAGAACCATCACATTCACTTCAGTTCTTCAATCACTTGCAGATCTACCTATCTGGGTACCAGGGAACCATCCTCACCCCTTTCTCATGGATAATATAAATACCTAGCAGCATTCCAGTTAATGTACAGGTCATCAAGGTGAATTGAGTCATAAATTTAAATCTTTCAGGATCTTTATGTCAATGTGATATGCTGAGCTTGTCACCCTATATGGGTTTGCTATGCATGTCAAGATAAAGAAATACCAAACAGACTCTGAAGACTGAATGATGTAATGCATATCAAAATGTTTCCAAAAACACCAGTTGACAAAAATGATACAAATAAATATTAATTATCTGGGGTCAGAAAAAGTAACTATCTTTTATAATGTGATATTTTACTACATGCACAGTGGAGGTTCAGGGCTCTGTGAGAAAGGTGGTGGGTCTTCCTTAGATAGTAAATAAGTCAGACTCTAGTCTTGAGACTCCTCTAGCTCCAAAACACCGAAAAGTCAAAGTTTGTGATGTAAGTAGAAAAGACGATTTAGCTGTTTGAAAATGATTCCAGTTCCTCATTTATTAGGGCATAGTAATAATACTAGTCTCTCACAATAAAATGGTGGCATGTGTGTCTTTTGAAATCACATGTAAGGTTCTTCCTTGAAGCAATAATGCTCTTAAGAAATGAGGTCACAGCTCTCCACACTACACAGATCTGACCAGACCTCTTCTCTAGAGCACATGGCCGAGGGGCATGGACTATATTTCCTTGTTCCATATTTCTTGGGGTCTCATTTTGCCCCCCACACACACTGGTCATGTTTGTATGGGTTATTGTTGGGGTTTGTTGCCAGTACGAGGAATCCCGTGCCCCGTGGCCATTTTTCCATTTTATTGGGTAAGACAGAGAGAAATTGAGAGAGGGGAGGAGAAGAGGTAAAAAGGGAGAAAGAAAGACATTTACAGACCTGTCTTGCTGCTTGTGAAGCAACCCCCGGCAGGTGGGGAGTGGGAGCTAGATCCCGGATCCTTGTGCTTAGTATTACATGCATAATACTAAGCACGTGCTTAATACCAACACTGGCCGCCAGCTATAGACCAATTTCTCTCCTCTCCGTGAGTTACAAACTCCTTGAGAGGCTGCTTCTGTCACGTATTTCTCATCTTACAAAGAAATTCCTATCATCCGCCCAAACTGGTTTCTGCCCAGGAAGATCTACCTGCGAACAAGCCCTGGCCCTCTCAACTTACATTGAAAATGGATTCCAGAAGAATGTAAAGACGGGTGCTGTCTTTGTTGATCTCACAGCAGCCTATGACACGGTCTGGCACCATAGTCTCCTAGTCAAGATCTCAAGATGCCTGCCTCCATGGGTGGCCAACACTGTATCGTTTCTTCTCCAAAACAGAAGATTCCGGGTGCATCTGGGTGACAAGTCTAGCAGATGGAGACTTGTCTCAAGCGGCCTCCCCCAGGGCTCTGTTCTGGCTCCTACGCTATTTAATATTTACATCAATGACCTCCCAGAAACTTCTTCAAGGAAGTTCATCTACGCCGATGACATCTGCTGTGCAACTCAGCCATCCAAGTTTGACATCCTCGAGGAAACACTCACGAAAGACATGTCTCAGATATCTGATTACTGTAAAAAATGGCGACTAATCCCTAGCACTGCAAAAATGGTATCATCTGTTTTCCATCTACACCATGCCTCGGCCTCGCATGAGCTTAATGTGCAGCTTGACGATACGAGAATCCGGCATGAAGCCCAGCCAGTCTATCTTGGCATTACTCTCGATCGCACCCTGTCATTTCACAAACATCTCATAAAAATTGCAGCAAAGGTGGGCACAAGGAATCACATCATTGCAAGACTGGCCAGCTCCTCATGGGGCGCGAGCGCTTCCACACTACGATCATCATCTCTGGCATTATGCTATTCCACTGCAGAATACTGTGCCCCAGTATGGTTCCGTAGCCCCCCATGTCCACTTGGTCGATTCCAAATTATATTCCTCCATGAGGATCATTTCTGGAACCATCCATTCCACCCCAGTTCCATGGCTGCCAGTTCTTAGCAACATCGCCCCGCCAGATATTCGTCGGGATGCGGCATCATCTAAGTTCATTTCCCACGTCTACGATCGACCAGACCTGCCAATATACGCGGATATCTTCGCCCACCCTGTCCAACGCTTGACATCTCATCACCCAATCTGGTCCCCTACGCCTACACTGAACTTCTCTGTTCCAGTCTCTTGGAAACAGAGTTGGCAGTCAGCTGAGGTAAAGAACAAACACCTCATCACAGACCCCTGCAAGCGTCAACCTGGCTTTGACCTAGCACGTTATGATTGGGCCTTCCTCAATCGCTATCGAACAGGCCATGGCCGGTGCGCCGCTATGTTCCATCGCTGGGGAGCCAGAGACGACCCGAACTGCCCCTGCGGCTACAGACAGACTATGACCCACATAGTCAACGACTGCCACCTCTCCAGATTCAAAGGAGGTCTCGAAACTTGACATCAGGCTCAACCTGACGCTGTTGACTGGCTACGGAAGAAGGGCAAACGCTAGAAGAAGAAGAACGTGCATGCACTTAACAGGGTGTGCCACCACCCGGCCCTTATGTATTTACTCTTTAACACAGACATTTATGATTTTAGCAAAATGATGGAAAAAGGCCCCAGAGTAGTCGAGCATTAGAGGGGAGGGAGGGAGTTGAACCTGGGACCTTGCATATTGATGTCTTCCCCTCCGCCATGGAACCACACCTCCTACTGGGCTGCTCTATTTCTCTTAATGAATTTATATGTCTGTTTACTAAGATTAAATGACAGTTGTATTGGATGAAGTATTCTCCCTGAGGTACACTCTACCCCATGGCCACAGGAAAATAACTAAACATAGCAAGATAAGTGGGTCCCTCTGAATGGTGTGTCCTGTTCTTCCTCAGGACTTCAGGTTTATGAGGTACTCAGCATTAATTCTAATGTTATTAAGAGCTTTGTTTGATTTGGAGAGTTAAACACTGACAGGTGAATAGCTCAACCAGGAGAGCACAGGAGAGCTTGTGTGCTTAGTTCCATCACTCCCACCCCAACTCAGCACACCCCAGTACTACACCATGCACCTCAGTGGCTCTCTGTTATCTATCTTCCTTTCTCTGATGTAACTCTACTTCTTTGTCCTCCGACTATCAATGAAATATATGAGACCAGAAGAGAGAGAGGACTTATACTCAGAAACATTCAGAGTAGGTGCTCAAAGAGGAACTGGGAATCCATGTTTATCAGTTAACCGCTCACCTGTGGGCCAGGACTCACCCTTTGCCTCAAAGGATGTGCGTACAGCCTGTGGGGCTTGCTGAAGGCTGATGGGGGCAGGGGAAATCAATCACTTGCAAGTGGAAGACATCAGACTACAGTATATTCTCCTCTGCAGCAATTTTCAGAAATGTCTCCATCTTTCATAAGGAAGAGGCTAAGGAGGGAGCCTGGGGGACCTGGAGATCCTGGTGCAGGATTGTGTAAAGGAACCTAAGTTGAGGGTGAGAGGGTTTTGCAGACATACAACAAGGGGAGATGAGAAACTGTGCCCATTATCAACAACAGTACTGTAGGGCCAGGAGGTGGCACACTGGATAGAAGCACAATTAGAGGGAGTCGGGCAGTAGCACAGCGGGTTGAGCCACATGGCGCAAAGCACAAGGACCAGCGTAATGATCCCAGTTCGAGCCCCCCACTCCCCATCTGCAGGGGAATCGTTTCACATGTGGTGAAAGCAGGTCTGTCTATCTTTCTCTCCCCCTCTCTGTCTTCCCCTTCTCTCTCCATTTCTCTCTGTCCTATCTAACAACAACGACATCAACAACAACAATAATTAAAAAAGACAGCAAGGGCGACAAAAGGGAAAATAAATTAAAAAATTTTTAAAACAGAAGCACAATTAGGAGGGCCAGGTGGTGGTGTACCTGGTTGAGTGCACATGTTATAATGTACAAGGACCAGGGTTTCTCTTTTCCTCTCTACCACCCTTTTCCCCCCTTGATTTCTGGCAGTCTCTATCCAATAAATAAATATAGTAAAGTATATTTATTAAAGAGAGAGAGAGAGAGAGCACAGTTAGAATGTGCAATAACCCAGGTTCAAAGCCCAGGTCTGCAGCTGCAGGGGCAAGTTTCATGAGCCGTTAAACAGTGCTACAGGTATTTCTCTTTCTTGCTCCCTCTAGATCCTCCTTCCCTCTATATTTCTATCAATAACTGAAAAATTAAAAAGGGCTCGGGGAGGCAGTGGATTCACTGAGCAGGCAGAAAACACCAGTGATAGCCCTGGTAGCAATAAAATCAGTCAATCGATCATAGTCTTTTAAAAATTAAAAACTGTACTACAATCCATTAACAAGCCACTAAAATAAAAAAAATTACATGAACACAAGATATTATTATGGGGGAGTCGGGCTGTAGCGCAGCGGGTTAAGCGCAGGTGGCACAAAGCACAAGGACCGGCATAAGGATCTGGGTTCGAACCCCGGCTCCCCACCTGCAGGGGAGTCGCTTCACAGGCGGTGAAGCAGGTCTGCAGGTGTCTGTCTTTCTCTCCTCCTCTCTGTCTTCCCCTTCTCTCTCCATTTCTTTCTGTCCTATCCAACAACGACAACAACATAACTACAACAATAAAACAACAAGGGCAACAAAGGGAATAAATAAATAAAATAAATATTTTTTTAAAAAGATATTATTATGGTTAAATAAAAAATAGGGAGAATGAAAGGAAAAGAGAATGGAGTTGGGAAGTTCAGCATCACTGGTCATGCACCCTGGAGGATGACAGGAAGGTCCCTGGCAAAGTCATAAGCCTACACTGGGCTTTCTACTTCCTTCTCTCTGAGTCTCTCTCACAAGAAGATATAGAAATAAATATTCAGTTAGATGAAAATCTCGCACAAATTCCAGAAGTAAGATAGGATTTCCCAGGCTCCAGAGTAGTAAGTAACAAAAGTTTGTGACATAAGTCCAAAGAAGAAACAGGCCACTTGAAAACAATTCCAGTTCCTATTGTATTGGGGCACTGTAGTGACTATTCTGTAATAATAGATAGGTTTCCTGTGTGCTTTTGAGCTGCCTGCAAGGTTCTGCTTTAGGAGCAGTCAAGCTCCTGAAAGATGAAGTCACTGCTC
Source organism: Erinaceus europaeus (assembly GCF_950295315.1). Classification (NCBI taxonomy): domain Eukaryota; kingdom Metazoa; phylum Chordata; class Mammalia; order Eulipotyphla; family Erinaceidae; genus Erinaceus; species Erinaceus europaeus. The sequence continues at coordinate 68,130,171 of NC_080177.1, forward strand.
TCTGCACTGTGCACAGATCTACCAGGGATCTCTAATCTAGAGCCCATGACAAAGAGACATGTGCCAGGTTCTACATTTCTGGGAGATCTGGAGGACCAGAATGATAACACAGTGGTTTCTACAGCATATTTTCATGCCAAGGCTCAGAGTTCCCAGGTTCAATCCACAGTAGCACTTTAATCCACAGATGAGCAGTGTTCTGCTAAAGAAAGGAAGAAAGGAAGGAAGGGAGGGAGGGAGGGAGGGAGGGAGGGAGAGAGGGAGGGAGGGAGGAGGGATGAAAGGAAGGAAAGAAGAGAAGGAAGGAAGGGAGGGAGGAATGAAAGAAGGAAGGATGAAAGCAAGGAAAGAAAAAGAGATAAAGATTATTCCAAAACATTTTATTAGGGATTGACAGTTTACAATACAGTTGTTGACCCATGGGTATAACTTCTCATCTCCCCATAATAGGTGTCTATAAATACTCTCACCCCCAACTTAGCTAGCGTGGGAGTGGGGTGTGAGTTCTCCACTATCACAGGACAGATAGAGCCTCCCAGCAGCAGCACTCCTCCCTCCACCAGGAGACATTTCTATGCACACCACACTCTGTGCATGTCCAGCCCCTCCCACCATATGGCCATGTGCATGCTACCGTCATCTCTCCCTGTCTTTTAGGTCCAATGGACACACCATCACCTCTTCATCTGAAATGGCTTCATCATCTTGCAGGCTACCACACATCTCTACATCATGGTGAAGTGAACTGTGTAAAGAGTCTAACCTACTTCTGTCCTCCTTGGCTCAGCATGGCATTCTGTGAGTTACTTATACTCCTGAGAGTTCATGATTCATGTCACAGATTTGAAACAGATTACAAGATTAAACAATACAATTACACAAGTTTGTATAAAATATGTAGTGTATTCCTCCCACACAAACACCCCCTAATTTCATTTGCTCTTTTCCCTGGGTGCCTGTTTATTGAACAATTTGCTCTGTATCTTACTATCATTCAGCCATCAAGTTGCATATGCTGCCATGATGCTATCCAGATCTCCCTGGACAGACAACCTCACCAATGTGTCCTGGAACCTCACCTCCCCAGAGCCCTGCCCCATAGGGAAAGACAGAAACTGGCTAGGGGTATGGATCCACCCATGAACGCCCATGTTCACTGGAGAAGCAATTACAGAAGCCAGACCTTCCATCTTCTGCACCCCATGAAGATCTTTGGTCTATACTCCAGAAAGATAAAGAATAGGAAGTTTCAGGGGTCAGGCAGTAGCACAACGGTTTAAGCACATGTAGCACGAAGTGTAAGGACCGGCATGAGACTGGTTTCAGCTCCCAGCTCCCCACCTACAGGGGGTTGCTTCACTGATGAGTGCTGCTCACCTCCCAAAGCAGTGAGGTTCTGTCATCACAAAGTCTTTTCTCACCAGGAAACCACCACACCTGCGCTCGATTTTGTTTTGATCCAGAAACCTCACAAGTGTCATGTAGGGTCGGGAGTGTGGCCTGGCCTCTCTTCCCCAGAAGATCTCCCCTGTGAAAGAAAAAAATTGTCTAGATCTGTTCCCAGAAAAAAGACTGGAATGGTGCCACTTGGCATCTGACAACCATGGGTGTCCAGAGTCTTCAGAGATTTGTGGGCGCCTCAGACCCCCCCCACCAAAGGATGGGACTGCTCACTTCCAGGACTACCTAGTGGCCTGTGCACAAGTTGTCCTCCTGCTTAGATCTCAGTTTCTGCTACAGCAGTGAAATGCTCAGCAGTTGTCCTACAACAACACACCGAGTTAAGCTTAGGGGGACCAGGTCTGTGTGCAGTGCGGAACATTGCAGAAGATCTGGGAACTATTCTCTGATCTTAACCCTTTTGCAAGCCAGGTTGTTAGAACCCATATTCTGTGCTGACTTTTAGTGGTTCTGGTGGCAGATCTGAACATTTGAACTTCATAGGGAAGAATGTTCTGGTTTTCATCTCCATCTGCGTCAAGACATAGTGAAAACCAACCCCACCAATGCCTGTTGCATACCCAGGTGCTCTGCCCCACCACTGTTTGCAGAAGTACCTCAGGAAGAGAGGTCTCAATGCAGCATCAACCCACACAGGCCCATCTTCTAAGACTTTCTGTCCTTTGGATCCAGAAGTGGGAGTGTCCATGACTTCTTCAAGCTCCACCCAAGATGGGCTGAAAAGGGTTAAATCATAATTTTTACTCTGAAAATGTCCAATAGTTCTAGTTTATCTACCTCTTCATTTAGCTCCTTCGATTCTTTATTGCTTTTCTGCCTTGGATGATCTGTCAAGTTGAGAGAGTGGGGTGTTGAAATCCCCTACTATTACTGTGTTGCTATTTCAGTAGATGTTTATTGTATTTAAATGGCCTCTCCTTGGGTGCATAGATGTTGATAATCACTAAGTCCTCTTGATTAACTGATCTTCTGAGCACTAAGAAATGTCCATCCCTATCTTTTTAAATTTTATTTATTTTAAGGTCTATCATGTCAGATATGAGCAAAGCTGTTCCTGCCCTTTTTTGTGGTCCACTGGCTTGTATGGTAGTTTTCCATCCTCTCACTTTGAGTCTGTGTTTGTCTTATTGAGTTGGGTGGTATTCCTGCAGACAACATATGGTTAGGTTGTGTTTTCTGATCCGTCTTCCCACTCTGTGCCTTTTAATAGGTGAATCCAGGCCATTGACATTTGTTGATATTATAGATTGAAGATATTATAATGCCATTATTGTAGATTTTCAGAGTGTTCTGACATATAGCATGTTTATGGTGGTCTGATTGTTTATAGGAGACCTTTCAGAACTTCTTTCAGGGCAGGCTTGGTGATAGTGATTCCTTCAACTATTGGCTTGTCTGAGAAGGATTTAATGCCTCCATCTAGTCTGAATGACAGTCTAGCAGGATACAGTAGTCTTGGTTGAAAGCCTTTCTCATTGAGCACTCGATAGATATCTTGCCATTCTCTTCTGGCAGGTAGTGCTTGTGTGGAGAAATCGGCTGCTAATCTTATGGGTTTTCTTCTGTAGGTGACTCTTTGTTTTTCTCTTGCAGCCTTCAGGATACTTTCTTTATCCTTATTCCTTTCTAATCTAAATATGATGTGTCTTGGTGTCTTTCAAGTCTCAGTTAATTCTGTTTGGGACCTTCTGGGCTTTTTGAGCCTTTATATCTTTTATGTTATCTAGACTATGGAAGTTCTCATCTATTATGTCCTGTAGAATGCTTTCGTCCTCTCCAGTTCAGGGATCTTCTTTGCTGAGCTGGGTGACAATGTGGAGGGGGCAGTGGAGAATGACTCCGGGGACATGAAGATGAGACAGCTCATGCCCTATGCCCAGATGAGAACTCCTGGGGTGAGTAACCACTCAGCCACACAGAACGTGAGTGATGACACCTTTTATCTCACTACTCTGATTTTTTTTTTTTACTAGAGCACTGCTCAGCTCTGATTTATGGTGGTACAGGGGATTGAACCTGGGACTTTGGAACCTCAGGTATAAGAGTCCTTTTGCATAACTATTATGCTATCTACTCTCACTTTCTCCTCTTTTTTTAAAAAATAATCATTTCTCACTGGTATTAACGTAACCCAGGAGACAGGATTGTGACCCATAGAAGGAGTGAACCTATCAGGCCTCTCTTAGAGTCCCTGTCATTTCTGTGCAGCACACACTCAGTGACAGACTTGGTTTCCTCACATCCTGGGAGAGGACAGAGGCAAGGAAGCCTCACTGGAGCCTCACAGGGACACCGTATTCATGTCACTGGGGCATCAGCCAGGCTGGATGAGGAGGGAGACTTACTTCCATCGGTCCCGCAGGGCAGGAGAATGACCATGAATATCAGGAGGAGCAGCATCTTCTGTGACAGGATAGCAGGTCTGCTGCAACTCAGCTCCCTGACTCAGCTTTTCAGTCCTCAGGTGAAGGAGGAAGGGGCAGCTTCAGTGGCCACCCGTGTCCTCTCGGTTGCTGTGATTCTAGAGACAGGAGATTTCTCACAAAACCCCTTCCACACAGAGGAGGGTCTGTATGGTGGGAGTATTGCAAGAAACTCATGGTTAGTCACTGAGAACATTTAGGAAGAGAAAATTCTTCAGTGTCTGAGGGGAGGAGGAAGCACTGGGGGCTTTGACGTCAACTAGAATGGTGTCCCTTAGCCCAAGACAGGTCCTGCAGAGTTGAGTATGATGCTACATGTGGAAACACAGGACTTTGGTGGTATCACTTCATAATCTTGTATAACACTCATAAACACAAGTAAACAAATAAACAAATGCCTTGGAATAAGCCAACAGACCACCAGCAGGTGAATTTGGCTCTGTCATGTTTGAATTTGACTTTACATAAATTTATCACCGTTTGCCAAAGCAACACATGGACAAAACATCTAACTCTAGTCTAAGTTTATTTTGTTGGTCATTTATTTATTAATTTAGTTTGTATAAATGAAAGGTACCAAGTGATGTTTCTTCTTCAAACTCATTTTCCAGAAACCAAAACATCTGTCACCCTTTTTGCTGGTGAATTTATTTGCAGATAGGTTTGAGGAGCAGAGACTGGGTGAGCTAAATGGTATGGCACTGAGAACAGAGGGAAGATACAGAAGTGGCAGCTTGGGAGAGTTTGTAAAGAGGGTTTGGCAGACAAATGTGCTTGAGTGCCTGTTGTGGTTCGGTATGAGTGTCATGCAGTCAATATATTTCTCAGCGTGTTAACACTCAAAAGTGTGAAAGGCCTCAGAGTCAGTGTCACTGGGGACTACAGCTAGAGACTACGGAGCAGAAAGGAAGTTTGTCAGTAATGGCTTTTCCCCATGTCACTTGTCTCTCACCTGAAGAAGAAACCTGTAACCCTGCCTAGTAGAGCAGGGTGTGAGCTCAGGTGCTGTGTCCAGGCTCCTGCCCCTGTGAGGGAGCAGATATTGTGGTGAGGAGCGCGGTTCTCTGCACGCAGGAGCTGGAGTGCTCAGCTCTGTGCAGGAAGGCTTTGTGACACGAGTCTACTTAGAACGCAGCCCCCAGCCTGCCAGCCGAGGTGCCTTCTCCTTGTTCTTTAATGTCTAGTCCATATGGATGTGAGCAGACTTCTGAGATCTTCACACCGAACACAAGTGCTGGTGCTTTTAGTGCTTATTGAGACACTCACATCCAGAAGGGGGACCTATTCAGAATTCTCTCATTTTAGTTTCCTTCCTCAAGTCTGGCTGCTCACCCAAGGCTGTGGCATCACCCTCTGACTTCAATGCTCCAGTCTCTTCTCAAGCAGCTCCGAGCTCCCGGTCTGTGCGACAATATCAGGGCAACTCCTTACACGTCTATTGTTAGCACATGGACTTATTCACTACCAGCTAAGTAACATTTTATATTATTTGATAGATTAGAGGTCTGAAAAGTTTAAAAGATCGAAGGTGACAGTGTGTCACTGTGAGGAAATGGTTAGTTATCAGTAGCAAGCACATTGCCTGGTGGAGCTGAGAGTTTCCCCATCACCAGGGTAATTTCTGACCCACTTATCACAGTTTCCCTTTCATCTGACAGAAAATCTTCATGTCTGCGATTGGCACACAAGCTGGTTTCACTTGTCCCCACATAGGTTTGGGCCCCAGTTCTTAGGGCACCCGGATTTAGAGAATACTTCCAGGAAGCTTCCTCAAGCCTTGAACTTCAATGGCCACTGCTTTGCTTCTAGTCAAGGATCCCTGCTCCTGATTCTCACCATTGTGCTGCTACTCCGGTAGCTTGTTATGGGTTCAGTGACATTGACTGAGCACCTTCCAGTGGACAGACAGGTGGAAGCCGATGAAAACAAAGCATGTTGAAACCCTTTGAGGTATACCTTGTGCATATATGCATCATGGTTGTCCTGAGGATGTGTCACTATATCAAACAAACAAACAAACCAACAAACAACATTTTCCCCCTCTATTCCAGAACTGGAGCATGAAATTAAAATGAGAGGAAAGAATGATCAATATTGACTAATGTATTTTTGTATACTACATATTTTTATTAGTGATTTAATAATGATTAACAAGATTGTAAGAAAACAGGGGTACAATTTCACACAGTTCCGAAAACCGGAGTTCTCTGTCCCATCCCTTTTATTGGAAGATTCTTATTCTTTTCTTTTTTTTTTTCCCCTCCAGCGCTATTGCTGGGGCTCGGTACCTGCACTGCGAATCCACTGCTCCTGGAGGCTATTTTTCCTATTTTGTTGCCCTTGTTGTTGTCCTTATTGTTATTTTTGCCATTGATGTTGTTGTTGAACAGGACAGAGAGAAATTGAGAGAGGAGGGGAGACAAAGAGGGGGAGAGAAAGATAGACACCTGTAGACCTGCTTCACTACCTGCAGACCTACAGCACCCCTGGGCCTGTAGCTCAGGAAGGTCCTTGCTCTCAGCCAGGGGCCTGTCAGAGGAGCAATGGAGCTGCCAGGAAGGGAGAAGAGAGTGTAGGCTCCACTGGAAAGAAAGACAACCACCCACCCCACCCCACCCCCGCTGTCTCAGCACCTCTGCTGGCCCATGGCACAGCTTCCCTTCTCAGCTGCTCCCCTGTCCAGTCCAGGACCTTTTCCTGTGCTATCAGAGTGGGTGGGTGACTTTGTAGAAAATTCAGACTTCTGTCGGTAATTTCTGAGTCTGGACAGGATGCTGCTGCTTTTTTGAGGGGAAAACCAGGCCATCATCTCCATGAGGGTCTGAGAGGGTCAACTCTGAGCTCCCTCCTCACAGGAGGGGTAGTAGACAGGTCCCCACTTGACCCCATGACCTTCAGATGGATGGGGTTTTCCAGGCCAGGAACCTTCATGCACATTCTTCCTCATTCCTTTGAACAAAGGCTGTAAATTACTGGGTATGGCCAACTGAAACCCACCGCAAATATCCTGGTTTTGCTCAACTACCCCCTTCCCCGCTGCCCTGAGGTGCTCGTAATTCGCCTTTCCAGAGGAGCCTGCCTATGCATGGTGAGCTCATGACCAGACCTTATACAGTAACTTTCCAGTTATGATCAAAATACTTGATAGGTCAAGATTTAACCCTGTATTGTGGATTAATGATTACCTTAACCTTTATTCTAACCCTTGAGTATATTTACCTGCTTGCACCCCCCAATAAACGAGTTGTCTCTCTGAAGCTTCTCTCAGAGAAGGTTGTGAATTCCTCTCTGAGCACTCTCCCTCATCAACAGGGTTCCCAGGAACCCCGGGGTGGCCCATCTCCCCCACGATGCTAAGAAGAGAACTGGCCCCCATAGGTTTTATTTTATTTTCCCAGTCTTTCCTGGTGTTTACTTTGCTTTCTTCAGACTCCCAGGGTTTGGGGGTGTTTCGGGGAGCAGATGCACGTGGGCAGCCTGCACAAGAGGCCCTGCTCTGTGAGACAATCGGCACTGTCTCTCTGTCCTCATACCCATGGCTCTTGTGAGCAAAAACAGTGGACAGGGCCTTACCTGGACACATTGGTGTCCCTATACTCAGTTAAGGGCTGTGTTGGAGGCAGCCTTGGAGGGGCTTGGGCTGTGCCATGCAGCCTAGGCTTCTTCCCTTGGGATTCCCATGTGCTGAGGGTTCTGAGAGCATGAGCGCCCTGACCCCAGTAGGGGCAGAGCTCCAGGGGCTGTATTGCGGCATGGGCGGAGGCTCAAACGACTGTGGATGTTTGCCTGTTGTTAAAATGCTTTTTTTTTTTTTCTTTATTGAGGAATTAATGTTTTACATTCGACAGTAAATATAATAGTTTGTACATGCATAACATTTCTCAGTTTTCCATATAACAATACAACCCCCACTAGATCCTCTGTCATCCTTTTTTGAACCTGTATTCTCTTTTACTTTGGTGCAATACGCCAATTCCAGTTCAGGTTCTACTTGTGTTTTCTCTTCTGATATTGTTTTTTAACTTCTGCATGAGAGTGAGTTCATCCCATATTCATCCTTTTGCTTCTGACTTATTTCACGTAACATGAGTTTTTCAAGGTCCATGCAAGATTGGCTGAAAATGGTGAAGTCACCATTTTTAATAGCTGAATAATATTCCATTGTGTATATATACCACAACTTGCTCAGTCACTCAAATGTTGTTGGATAACATGGATTGCTTTCAGGTTTTGGCTATTACAAATTGTGCTGCTAAGAACATATGTGTACACAGATTTTTTTGGATAGCTGTGTTGGGTTCCTTAAGCTATATCCTCAGAAGAGGACTTGCAGGATCATAGGGCAGGTCTATTTCCAGCCTTCTGAGAGTTCTCCAGACTATTCTCCACAGAGGCTGGACCAATTTACATTCCCACCAGCAGTGCAGGAGGGTTCCTTTGACCCCAAAACCTCTCCAGAAAATGCTTTTCTAAATAAATAACTTAATTCACTAAAAAAAAAAAAAAAAATCACCTGGGCTCAAGCAAAAGTTACTAAAGTCATAGGCCCCTAGGAACATACCTAAAATAGACTTCCTAGCTTCTTTCCACCCTAAAATCCCTATTCTCATCTGCTGTGTTCCTCCTTTTCTGTTCCTGTTTATTAAAAATTTTGTCCTGCTTGATATCTTATTACCTTTCAGCCATCGTGTTGCAGATGCCACTCTGACTCCATCCTGACTTCACTGGGCAGATGACCTCACCAATGTGTCCTGAAGTCTCATCTTCTCAGAGCCCTACCCCACTAGGGAAAGACAGAAACAGGCTGGGGATATGGATCAACCTGTCAACATCTATGTCCAGTGGAGAAGCAATTACAGAAGCCAGACCTCCCACTTTTGGCACGCCCAAAAAAAAAATGGCCCCGGTAATGAGAAACATTAGGGGGAAATGACCAGAGGGCTTTGAACCCCTGGTCCATCAGGACTCTGAGAGAGAAGAGGAAAAAAAAAAAAAAAAAGGACACTTGGAGGTAGTACTAAGTATGGGTGTGACTTAGAAAGAAAGAAAAAGCACTCATGGATGGCTCGAAGCACATGGACTGATGGAAGGATCCTGGTTCGAGCCCCCGGCTCCCCACCTGCAGGTTAGTCACTTCACAAGCGGTGAAGCAGGTCTGCAGGTGTCTGTCTATCTTTCTCTCTCCCTCTTTGTCTTCTCCTCCTCTCTCGATTTCTCTCTGTCCTATCCAACAGCAATAACAACAACAACAATAATAAACAAGGGCAACAAAAGGGAAATAATGGCCTCCAGGAGCAGTGGATTCATAGCGCAGGCACCAAACCCCAGCAATAACCCTGGAGGCAAAAAAAAAGACTTCTAATACATTTATTTCTCTCTCTTTTGTGGATGTAGTGATTCCTATTTCTAACAGACTGTCCTATGTAAAGTCTAAGGGGGCAGACCATCAGGGTGTTCTTCACACCACTAATTGTTAATAATAATATTACTAGGATTAGTATCAAGAGTACTATCCACAACAGAGAAATGGTAAAATGTGACATGTCTACATGAAGAGTTGTATATCCTGCACCTTGGTGGCTGAAAGCAGGAGAAGGTAAAGTAGGACAAATGGTTTAATAAACAGGAACCTAAAGGTAAGAATAGAGCCACACTGACTTCCCTGGGCAGACGACCTCTCCAATGTGTCCTGGAACCCCACCTCCCCAGAGGCCTGTCCCACTCGGGAAAGAGAGAAACAGGCTGGGGTATGGATCGACCTGCCACCACCCACATCCAGCTGAGCAATTATAGAAGCCAGAACTCCCACCATCTGCACCTCATAAAAATTTTTGGTCCATACTCCCAGAAGGATAAAGAATAGGGAAACTTCAAACAGAGGGGATAGGATACAGAACTCTGATGGTGGGAATTATATGGAATTGTACCCCTCTTATGCTGCAATCTTGTTAAACACTATTGAATCTAATAAAAAAGATAGATAGATAGATAGATAGATAGATAGATAGATAGATAGATAGATGGATGGATATATATAGAAACAGGCTGGGTGTATGGATCAACCTGCCAATGTCCATGTCCAGTAGAGAAGCAATTACAGAAGCCAGAGCTCCCATCTTCTGCATCCCATAAAGAATTTTGGTCCTTACTCCCAGGGGGATTAAAAATAGGGAAGTTTCCAATAGAAGAGATGGAACATGGAACTCTGGTGGTGGGAACTGTGTGGAATTGTACCCCTGTTATCTTACAGTCTTGTCAATCATTATTAAATTACTATTAAAAAATAAAACAAATAAAAAGTTTGAAAAAAATAATTGTACAGTCACGAACACTGTTACTGTCTATCGTTACAGAAAACCGGGCCGAGAAAACAAAAGACTGAACTAAGACTAAATGCTAAAGAACAAGGAAAACCTGAAAACGTTAATAAGCATGTTATAAAAGAACTGGCAGACATTTGCAAAAAGGCAAAACCTCAGGAACTAAACTAATCCAGAGGAAAATACTTTCCTTATCTGATCAGGAAAGACTTACAATACATACATATATTGATACTCAGATTCAGTATGGGCTTTAAGAAAAAACTCCTTTAAACAATGAAACAAAATTAAAATGGAGTCTTTGATATACTCAGCAACCCCACCAAGAAGGTTGAACAAGATTTTTCCAGGTAATTTTGTCATACAAGTCAAATTTAAAATAATCCCAATATCCAGCACTAATCTGAGGATTCATTTTTTAATTAAGTATGATTAGAAACAGTGAATCTTTAAAATTAAAATACAGAATTACTTTAGGGGGGCTAGGGAGATAGTATGACAGTTTGTGCAGCAGTTTCACGCCTGTGGCCTCTAAGATCCCAGGTTCAGGCCACAGAACCACAAGTTATAGTGCTCCGGTAAAAAGAAGGAAGAGGAGAAAAAGGGGGGAGAATAAGAAGGGAGGATTTGAGGACTGTCCCAGGAGTTTAGTCTCTTAGGTGGAAAGAAAGGATGACGATAAGTGGAAAGGATAGTCTAGGCAAGAAACTATCTCATTCCCAGCAAACACATATTCACTCAGTCCTGTTATACCATCAGACAAGTGTGAAAGATTTAGTACAATAAACAAACACAAGCTCCTGCATAGAAACTTCCCAAGAAAATTCTGAAAGGTCCTCCTAAGAGTGGTGTGAAGGTAGCATTGAAGATGGTGTTAAGGTAGCTTCCTCCTGCAAAGCCACGAGGTCCATAACTGGTAGTTACGGCCAACAGAACCTAAGGGAGAGAGGAGGAAGTGACCAAGCAACTCTGGCAACTGCCAACACGAGGACTCTATTGTTGGCAGTGTGTGGGGCCCAGGAAGGAGAAGAGGAATATCCTACTTTAATTTCCCAACATCCCAGAGGAGAAAACAACTGCAACTGGCGGAAATGTAATCAAACAGTCAAAGGAGATGTGAGTAGCCGTGGGTATTGTGACACGCGCTTCAGTTTTATTGGTTCAAATACCACAAACGAGTCACAGGAATGGGAAAGGAAAGCACATATATTCCCACACCTCTCACATAGCCCTCTCTTCATCCAAACGTTATTTCCTTTTATACTGCTTCTAAATTTTCTATTAGTGATTTAATAATGATTAACAAGATTGTAAGATAACAGAGGTACAACTCCACACAGTTCCCACCGCCAGAGTTCTGTGTAGCATCCCCTCCATTGGAAGCTTCCCTGTTCTCTCCCTCTGGGAGTGTGGACCAAAATTCTTTATGGGGTAAAGGAGCTGGAAGGTCTGGCTTCTGTAATTGCTTCTCTGCTGGACATGGGTGCTGGCAGGTCAATTCATACCCCCAGCCTAGTTTTCACTCTCCCTGGAAAGGTGGGGCTCTGAGACGTGAGGTTCCAGGACACATTAAATATTCTTTTCCTTTTTTCTTTCTTTTTTCTTTTTCTCTTTTTATATATATTTTTTATTTTTACCAGAGCACTGCTCAGCTCTGGTTTATGGCAATGCAGGGGATTGAATCTGGGACTTTGGAGCCTCAGGCCAGAGAGTCTCTTTGCATAACCAATATTCTAGCTACCCCTCAAAAAAGATTATTTCTAATCTCAGCACTAGTGGTACCAACTCTGTACTGAGAATGACAAGTTTTCATTATTTATCAGCCCATTGGATTTTCTCTTTTGAAATGTGATTGTTCAGGCCTTTCATCCATTTATTCATCTATTTATATCAATTCAAAATATATTTGGGAAATAGCCAACAATAGCCAAGACACTCTTGCAGAACAAGATTAAGATGGGAGCTATTGCTTGGGGAAAAAAAAAACTTCATAGGATTTATATTATTGCTAATTAATTTATAGGATGTGTTTCTAGATCTTCTCAGTTAAGAGAGGTGGAGAGATAGGGTGAAAGATACACCCTGAGAACCTGCTTTTGCCGCTTGTGAAATGACTCCCTGAACAGGGAGCCCAAGGCTTGAACCCAGATTGTTGCATGGGACTTTGAGCTTAGTACTATATGTACTTAACTGCCAGGCCTCCCTGACATTTCTTTATCCACTGTGCCACCTCCCGGACTCCCTGACATTTCATTAAACCACAGATAATTAGATATGGATTGTATTTCACTATCTTGGTGGAAATACATTTATCTTTTTAAATCTCTAATTAGATGCTTTCTGTCATGTCTTTTTTTTTTTTCAGTCATTGTCTCAGTCTCAGAAGTACAAGTAAAATATGTGTTGAGCCATCTAAGACTATTATGGCATGTTTTTATCTTATTTTTTTTTAGACAGACACAGAAAGGTAGTGTAACACAGTGTATATGAAAAAATATTTTTATCTTCATGTCTTTCTGCATTTGATTGACACTTTTGCCTCTGAGCTTTCCAGGATATTAATTCTCTTTGCAGCTTGTCTAACCTGTTACTACCTTTATCCACTGTGTCTTTGGGTTTGGTTACTTTATTTTGGGATGCATATATATGTAAGTCCTTTTCAAGTACTTGCTCACTTCTTTAAAGTTTTGTCTTCCCCACAGGTCTTTAAAGTGAAAATGATTCCACAGGGGAGTCAGGCAAGTGGCGCAAGTGGCACAAAGCAAGAACTGGCGTAAGGATCCCAGTTCGAGCCCCCGGTTCCCCACCTGCAGGGGAGTCACTTCACAAGTGGTGAAGCAGGTCTGCAGGTGTCTATCTTTCTCTCCCCCTCTCTGTCTTCCCCTCCTCTCTCCATTTCTCTCTGTCCTATCCAACAATGACAACATCAATAATAACTACAACAATTAAGAAAAGTGATTCCAGAGACACTGCATGTGGAGGACATAGGTTTCATGCTTCGAGGCTAGCAGGTTTCATGCTTCGAGTGACATGGTTACATTTGGAGGGTATGGGTTTGTGGGACAAGGTGCCCAGAGCCCCCTCCTCATTGCCCTGGGCGCCCCTCACTGCTGTCAGCACTGATGCAGCAACCCTGTGAGACGTGATGGCGCTGGCTGGGATCACTCGCTCTTCCTCAGGTTACTGGGAGTCTGGGAGTCATTGAGCAAACCTCCTGGGTGGCTATGGATGATGAAACCCACCCCCACCACCCACCAGCAGGAGAATGGGACAGAATTCTCAACCCCCCTCAACACCCCACCCCCTTTCTCTTGCTAAAAGCCTGGGAGGAGGAAGCACCAGCTGCCATTCACTGAGCAACGTTCCCAAGAAGATGCAGCCACTCCTGCTGCTGGTGGTCTTTCTCCTGCCCCCCAGGACTCAGACAGGTGAGCCACCTTCCCTCCCTCAGGGCCTGAGCTCACCCCACAGACTCTGGGGCCAAAACTGCCAGGCGCTTCCTAGCCATAGCACTGGCATACACTCACCAAGGTTCCTGAATTCAGTTCCTCCAGTTCCTCATCTTTAAGATGTGCATTGAAATGTCTGTATCATATCACCATGCATAAAGGTCTTGGTTCGAGTCCCCCCTCCCCACCTGCAGGGAAGACACTTCAGGAGCAGTGAAGCAGGTCTGCAGGTGTCTATTTTTCTCTCTCCATATCTACATATCTATCTCCCCTCCCTTATCAATTTCTCTCTGTCCTGTCAAGTAAAAATAAAGTAGAAAGGAAAAAAATGGCTGCCAGGAACCATGGATTTGTAGTGTCATTTATATTCAAGCCCCAGTGATAACCCTGGTGGACAGAAAGGAAGAAAGGAAGAAAGAAAGAAAGAAAGAAAGAAATTCCTATGTCACAGTCTCTATGAGAATGAAATGAGTGTGCATAAAACTCTTAGAATAAGGCTCCTAGGGAGACAGCATAATGGTTATGCAAAAGAATTTCATGCCTGAGGCTCTAATGCCCCAGGTTCAATAACCAGCTCCACAATAAACCAGAGCTGAACAGTGCTCTGATCCCTCTCTCTTTCTGTCTCTGTCTCTGTCTCTCTGTCTTTCTCTCTTTCTGTATTATATTAAAATTATAAATAAAATTTTAAGATGCTTTTTTAAAAACGCTTGGAATGCTATACAGTATACTGAGTTCACTCAGCCACACACAGGTCAGAGCCCAAGATATAAGGCTGAAGAACTAAATATAAGTTTATTAATTAATGAAGAAGGAGCTTGGAAACTCCTAGTAGCAGGGAATGTCCAGGAAGAAAGTAACAGGGAATATCCAGGAGAGGGCGCTCCAACAGACTCTGGATTTGCCCATCCACTGGTGCAATTTCTACAGAGAAAACAGAAGCTGGACTTAATCTATAGCAAAAGTTGTTCTCTGGGGGAGAGTGGAAAGGGCTGAGATCTGGGGTGGGGAGTGGATTCCTCTTCAAGCCAGCAGTGTAGAACCGGGGGCGCTCCTCCACAGTTTGGACCCCGAGACCCCAGTTCTCCCCAATGAGCCCTCCTGCCCCAGCTTCAGCTCCTGCCCTGGCCATCGGCCGCCCTCAGAGAACAGAGACAAGTGCTGGCTGCTTCCTTGCAGGGCAGATCATCGGAGGCCGCGAAGCCAGGCCCCACTCCCACCCCTACATGGCTTATCTTCGGATCCAGGCCCCAGTGGGGACCGTCAGTTGTGGGGGGTTCCTGGTGAGAGAAGACTTCGTGCTGACAGCAGCTCACTGCCATGGAAGGTGAGGGGCTGAGGTGCTTCCCAGCGACCAGTGACACAGCCCAGGAGAGTTCATGAGGGGAGCAGCTGGAGGTTGTAAAAGAGACCAACCAGGATGGGAACAGAGGGTGGGAACAGGGAACAGGACAGTGTGAATGAGAAGGAGACAGCTCACTTGGATAGGGTGCTGTTTTGCTGTGTGTGACGCAGGACTGAGCCTGGCCCCCATCACACTGAAGGAAGCTTTCACTCTCTCTGCCTCTATAAAAAATGGAAGGAGGGCAAGGGGAGGAGGAGGTAGAAAAAGGGGGTGGAGAAGGAGAGGAAGAGGGGAGGAGGAGGGAGAGGAGAGGAGAATGAGGGGAGGAGGAGAAAGTAGAGGAGGATTGGGTGGAGGGGAGGAGAAGGGAGAGAAAGAGGAGAGGAGGAGAGGAGGAGGAAGATAGGAGGAGGAAAAGGAGGATGAGGTTAAAAGAGCAAGAGACAGCCCTGGGGTACCAGTATTGGTAGAATGCAATGGCACTGAAAATACCAGAGTGATGCTCTGGTTCTCTCTTCTCAATAAATAAACAAACACACAAAAACCAACGGAGGGTGGTCCAGGAGGTGGTGCTGTAGGTTAAGCACTGGACTCTCAAGCATTAGGCCGTGAGTTCAATCCCAGCATGCATGTAACAGAGATATCCAGTTCTTTCTCTGTCTCCTCCTTTCTCATGAATTAATTAATTAATAATCTTTTTTAAATGCAAGGGAGAACTAGAAGGCAATGGAGCTCAAAATAAGATTTCTAGTAATCTCTCAGCCATCCTAGGGAAGGCAAAACTGAAGGTCTCTCTGTTCTGGGTGTCCAGCTCCAGACTGCTGGGAAGCAAAGGGCAGAGAGCTCAGCCAGGCACAGACAGGCTCCCCAGTCCCCTAGGCTCAGCTCCCATCCAGCCCTGCAGAGCTGAAGGCCTGGCACTCCCGGACCACCTTTCCTTGCAGCTCTATAGTGGTGACCTTGGGGGCCCACGACATTGGGGCTCAAGAAAGGACCCAGCAGCGCATCCCTGTGAGCCAAGCCATCAGACACCCTGACTATAACCAGGAGGAATTCCAGAATGATATCATGCTCCTAAAGGTACCTACCACCAGCTGAGGGAGGGGGCTTCCTGGAGGAAGCATCCTGGTGGGAGGAAAGGGGTCTAGGGTGAGAGCTGCCCCTGAATACTGGCTCTCTCTTCCCTCCAGCTGCAGAGGAGAGCCCGGAGGAATTCAGCTGTGAGGCCTGTGAGTCTGCCCACGACCCGGAACACCCTTCGTCCTGGGACCAGGTGCTCAGTGGCTGGCTGGGGCCTGGTGGGCCTGAACAGGAGGACAGAGAAGCTCCATGAGGTGCAGCTACAAATAGAGTCGAACCAGGAGTGCAACCAGCGCTTCAGCTTCTTCAATCTCCAAACACAGATTTGTGTGGGTGACTCCAGGGAGAGGAAGAGCGCCTTCAGGGTGAGCTCAGTACATTGGCCTGCACTGCCTGAGACAGCCCTCCTCCCACCCCCACCCCCACCCCCACCCCCACAGCCTGGGCAAACTAGGGGTGGGGACAGATTACAGCCAAGGCCTCACCTGGGAAGCAGGAGGCTGCAGCTGGGGTTCTTCCCCATCAGTCTAACCCCTGGGGCAAAGGGAGGAGCACCAGGCCTCCCTGCACAGGCGGCACCACTCTCCTGTGGGCAAGGGGTGCCTGCACTCTGTGTGGAGACCATTAACCCCACCAACACCTGCAGCCCAGAGATGAAAAGACCCAGAAGCTCCATCCTGTCCCCCACAGTACTCCCATATCTCCCTCACAGTTCATCCACTCTGCCTCCTCAGCCCCAGGGCAACAGGAACAAGGAGGCCTGACTTCCAACACCTTCTCTTTCACCCACAGGGAGACTCTGGAGGCCCCCTGGTGTGTAACAGAGTGGCCCAGGGAATTGTCTCCTATGGAAGCAGTGTGGGGATTCCTCCAGCTGTGTTTACCAGGATCTCCAGCTTCATGCCCTGGATAAAGAGAACAATGAGGCGGTTCACACAGTCAGACTGAGACCCTCCTGTGACTCATTGTTCTGCTCTGGGGCAAAGTCACATTTTTTTGGGTTTTTTTTGAGGGGTGTGGAAAGATATCCATAAATAAACATATAAATACCCATTACTATAAAGGAAGTAAGAAGATGACTCCGTATTTTAGAACAGAGGACTTGCACATGTGAGGACCCAGTTGCAACCCCGAGCACCTTCATAAGCCAGAGCTGAGCAGTGCTCTAGTCTCTAGTCTCTCTCTCTCTCTCTCTCTCTCTCTCTTTTTTTCTCTCTCTGCTTATCTGTCTCTCTTCCTCTCAATCCCATAAAAAAAAATAAGTCAGGAGACTGGTAAAATAGCTCACCTTTGTGAGAAATGGCCTAGCTGGTTGTAACCTTTTCAGTGATGTTTATCGATCCAGTCTGACTACAGACCCCTGACCCTTGCACATCTATGTGACTACAACCATGCCTTGTTTTTCTTCAAAGTTAGCTTAGACTTCCCAGCCCCCTCCTCACTCTTCCTTTCCCATCATAGTCACACTGTAAGCTAAGACTTCTCAGCCCCCTCCCCAATTTCTTCTCACACATGCTTTCCCATCATAGCCTCATTGTAAGCTTAGACTCCCAAGCCCCCTCCTCGCATCCATTCCCACCCCCTTTTCCCCATGAACATGGTTAGATTGTGAGCCAGTTCCCTCTCGACAGGTTGTTCCCATGTCCTTGTAATATATAAAAAGATCGTGAAGATTGCCCTTGGTGTGCTTGCTGGCTTACACCCTTGCACACACACACACACACACACACGTAAAATTTTGCCTTGCTCATGACTCTCGGTGTCTGAGTCCTTGTTTTAAGGTATACACAGTGCGTTTTCTCACTGTTTCCCACACCTTGATGGCGCACTGCTTTGCCATGTGCACAATCCAGGACCAGACCTGGCCCCATCTCACTGAAGAAAGCCTTGGTGCTATGGTTTCTCTCCTTCTGTCTCTGTCTCTGCTTCTATTTCAAAAAGTCAGCCTGGAGCAGTGAAAATCTGGAGGTGATCAGAAAAGAAAAGTTAATAAATCTGTTTAAAGGGGCCAGGCAGTGGCACACCTGGTTAAGCACACACACATTACATTGCACAAGGACCCAGATTCAACCCCCTGGTCCTCACCTGCAGAGGAGAGGCTTCATGAGTGATGATGCAGGGCAGCAAGTTTCTCTCTATCTCTGTCCCTCTTTCTATCTCCCCCTCCAATCTCAATTTCTCTTTCTCCAATCATAAATAAATAAAACAGTTATAAAAATAAATCTTTTTTAAGCAAAAAGAGAGACAGAGAGAGAAAAGAGAGAGGACAAGGGTTACATAATATACTTTCATGCTGGGACTCAGAGGTCCCAGGTCAATTACCAGCAGCACCATATGTCAGAGCTGAGCAGTGCTTTGATGAATGAAAGAAAGAAAGAAAGAGAAAAAGAAATAAAAAGAAAGAAAGAGAAAGAAAGGTGCATCCCAAAGACAAGTGAACCTCCTTACACCACATCCTGCAATCAGCATGCCTTCTTTCATCTAAGTCTCCCCACTCCACTGCACAAGGAGAGATACATGTCTCTCCACAGGCCCCCACCATTCTAAAGAAAGCTTCAGTGCTGTAGTGTCTTTCCCTCTGTCTCTCTAGTCCCAGGGGAAATGTCTCTCCCTCCTGCCAGAGAGCCCCCTACTACATAGGAAGGTGTATTCTAAGCCCCTGTGCCACTGCAGTGTAGGGCAGGCAGGTAATGGGACGGCATTGCAATTTCCTACAGTGCGCAATTTAGTATACAATAAAGGTAGCTTCCAAATCATTGGGAAACCGTGAATTTTTTATAGCATTACAGTAGCTAAAGAGTTATTTGGGGGCTAAGTGGTAGTACACTTGGTTAAGTGCACACATTATAGTGCACAAGGGCCCAGGTTCAAGCCCCTGTTCCCCATCTGCAGGAGGAAAGCTTCACAATTAGTGAAGCAGGGCTGCAGGTGTCTCTCTTTCCCTCCCTAGCTCTTCCTCTCTTCTCAACATCTCGCTGTCCCTATCCAACAGTAAATAAATAATTTTAAAAAAAAGAGTTGGGGGTTCAGTGGTAGCGCAGTGGGTTAAGCGCACATGGCGCAAAGCAGAAGGACCAGCGTAAGGATCCTGGTTCAAGCCCCTGGCTCCCCACCTGCAGGGGAGTCACTTCACAGGTGGTGAAGCAGGTCTGCAGGTGTCTGTCTTTCTCTCCCTCTCTCTGTCTTCCCATCCTCTCTCCATTTCTCTCTGTCCTATCCAACAACGAATGGCATCAACAACAATGATAATAACCACAACAAGGCTACACAACAAGGGCAACAAAAAACAAAAGGGGGAAGGGATGGCCCCCAGGGGCAGTGGATTCATGGTGCAGGCACTGAGCCCCAGCAATAACCCAGGAGGAAATAAATAAATAAAGAGTTATTTGGAAGTAAAAGATAAAAAAATCAGACCCACTCCAGACTGGAAAGAACTTACATGGATAATGTGATTTTGCTTTGCCCCACACAGAACCCAGGTTCCAGCCTAGTCCCCATCCTAGGGAATGAAGCTTCTGTTCTGTGGTATTTCCCTCTGCCTCTCTATCTCTGCCTCTACCTTTATATTCCTCCCCCCACCCCAAAAAAAAAGTTGACCTGGAGTGATAAAGCCCCAATAATGACAAAAAACAGATCCACTCCTCACAACATAATCCAAAATAAAACTCAAATGAGTCAAGGATTTTAAGTGTAAAAAAATCTAAATCACTGAAGTATGGATGTGGGGGTCAGCAAGGGGCTTACCTGGTAGAATGCACGTGTCCCTAATCATGAGAACTGAGTTCAAGCCCCTAGACCACCACAGAAGACTATCTGCGGAGGGGAAGCTTCATGAGCGCTGGAGGTGTGTGTGTCTCTCTCTCTTTCCCTCTATCTCCATATAAAATTAAATGACCAGACCAGTGGATTCATGTAGGCACTAACCCTCAGTGATAACCTTGAAGGATAAAAAATATCAATGGCAAAAAATGTATTAAGAGTGTTACTGAATGCCAAGGTACAGTGCTTGCTGCCCATCAAGAGGTGAGCATTAGTGGGCGGAAAACAAAATCACTGTTTAGACATGAGAAGAGGGTAGACTTGTGTCTTAAAAAAAAAAAAAAAAAAAAAAGTCAGCCCAAGGTCTGGGGATAACACAAGAAAGGAAGAAGAATAATGGGTCACAAAGAGAAAGAGAGGGAGTCCAGTGCCATGACTGTCCAGCTAGCTTCAGTGATTTGACAAATCAGCAGAACACAGTCACTAGGGCAGATGGTCCATGCTCTCTCTGCTCCCTTCTGGACTCCCAGTACACACAGACATAAAAGGTCCAACAGAGCTGGGGTTTTCTCTGGCTCCTTCTGTCTTTTCTCTTTCTGATCCTGAAAAGTCCCAAATCAACTACAGATTCACTCATGACAGCCTCCTAGAGCAGCACTGGCCCGCTCCCAGCACAACAGCCAGGCTGAAGCAAAGGGCATCCCAGACAGCTGAGGAGACAGAACAGAGAGGAGCACAGGCTGCCAGCACTGAAAATCATGGAAGAAGGAGTGAAGTCTCCTGTAGTATTCTCTAAATCCGGGTGCCCTAAGAACTGGGCCCAAACCTGTGTGGAGACAAGTGAAACCAGCTTGTGTGCCAATCGCAGACATGAAGATTTTCTGTCAGATGAAAGGGAAACTGTGATAAGTGGGTCAGAAATTACCCTGGTGATGGGGAAACTCTCAGCTCCACCAGGCAATGTGCTTGCTACTGATAACTAACCATTTCCTCACAGTGACACACTGTCACCTTCGATCTTTTAAACTTTTCAGACCTCTAATCTATCAAATAATATAAAATGTTACTTAGCTGGTAGTGAATAAGTCCATGTGCTAACAATAGACGTGTAAGGAGTTGCCCTGATATTGTCGCACAGACCGGGAGCTCGGAGCTGCTTGGAGAAGAGACTGGAGCATTGAAGTCAGAGGGTGATGCCACAGCCTTGGGTGAGCAGCCAGACTTGAGGAAGGAAAAATAATGAGAGAATTCTGAATAGGTCCCCCTTCTGGATGTGAGTGTCTCAATAAGCACTAAAAGCACCAGCACTTGTGTTCGGTGTGAAGATCTCAGGAGTCTGCTCACATCCATATGGACTAGACATTAAAGAACAAGGAGAAGGCACCTCGGCTGGCAGGCTGGGGGCTGCGTTCTAAGTAGACTCGTGTCACAAAGCCTTCCTGCACAGAGCTGAGCACTCCAGCTCCTGCGTGCAGAGGACCGCGCTCCTCACCACACTATCTGCTCCCTCACAGGGCAGGAGCCCGGACACAGCACCTGAGCTCACACCCTGCTCTGCCAGGCAGGGCTACAGGTTTCTTTTTCAGGTGAGAGACAAGTGACATGGGGAAAAGCCATTACTGACAAACTTCCTTTCTGCTCCGTAGTCTCTAGCTGTAGTCCCCAGTGACACTGACTCTGAGGCCTTTCACACTTTTGAGTGTTAACACGCTGAGAAATATATTGACTGCATGACACTCATACCGAACCACAACAGGCACTCAAGCACATTTGTCTGCCAAACCCTCTTTACAAACTCTCCCAAGCTGCCACTTCTGTATCTTCCCTCTGTTCTCAGTGCCATACCATTCAGTTCACCCAGTCTCTGCTCCTCAAACCTATCTGCAAATAAATTCACCAGCAAAAAGGGTGACAGATGTTTTGGTTTCTGGAAAATGAGTTTGAAGAAGAAACATCACTTGGTACCTTTTATTTATACAAACTAAATTAATAAATAAATGACCAACAAAATAAACTTAGACTAGAGTTAGACGTTTTGTCCACGTATTGCTTTGGCAAACGGTGATAGATTTATGTAAAGTCAAATTCAAACATGACAGAGCCAAATTCACCTGCTGGTGGTCTGTTGGCTTATTCCAAGGCATTTGTTCATTTGTTTACTTGTGTTTATGAGTGTTATACAAGATTATGAAGTGATACCACCAAAGTCCTGTGTTTCCACATGTAGCATCATACTCAACTCTGCAGGACCTGTCTTGGGCTAAGGGACACCATTCTAGTTGATGTCAAAACCCCCAATGCTTCCTCCTCCCCTCAGACACTGAAGAATTTTCTCTTCCTAAATGTTCTCAGTGACTAACCATGAGTTCCTTGCAATACTCCCACCATACAGACCCTCCTCTGTGTGGAAGGGGGGGGTAAAATCTCCTGTCTCTAGAATCACAGCAGCCGAGAGGACACGGGTGGCCACTGAAGCTGCCCCTTCCTCCTTCACCTGAGAACTGAAAAGTTGAGGCAGGGAGCTGAATAGCAGCAGACTGATAGTCACAGAAGATGCTGCTCCTCCTGTCATTCATGGTCATTCTCCTGCCCTGCGGGGCTGAAGGAAGAAAGTCACCCTCCCCATCCTAGAAGCCTGGCTGATGCCCCAGTGACATGAACACGGTGTCCCTGTGAGGCTCCAGTGAGGCTTCCTTGCCTCTGTCCTCTCCCAGGATGTGAGGAAACCAAGTCTGTCACTGAGTGTGTGCTGCACAGAAATGACAGGGACTCTAAGAGAGGCCTGATAGGTTCGCTCCTTCTATGGGTCACAATCCTGTCTCCTGGGTTGCATTAATACCAGTGAGAAATTATTTTTTTAAAAGGAGGAGAAAGTGGATTAGATATAATGGTTATGCAAAGAGACTCTCATACCTGAGGTTCCGAAGTCCCAGGTTTAATCCCCTGCACCACCATAAATCAGAGCTGAGCAGTGCTCTAGTAAAAAAAAAAAAAAAAAAAAAAAAAAGTGAATAAAATGGTGTCATCACTCACGTTCTGTGTGGCTGAGTGGTTGCTCGCCCCTGGGGGCACAGGGCTTGAGCTGTCTCATCTTCATGTCCCCGGAGTCATTCTCCACTGCCCCCTCCACATTGTCACCCAGCTCAGCAAAGAAGATCCCTGAACTGGAGACGATGAAAGCATTCTACAGGACATAATAGATGAGAACTTCCATAGTCTAGATAACATAAAAGATATAAAGGCTCAAAAAGCCCAGAAGGTCCCAAACAGAATTAACTCAGACTTGAAAGACACCAAGACACATCATATTTAGATTAGAAAGGAATGAGGATAAAGAAAGTATCCTGAAGGCTGCAAGAGAAAAACAAAGAGTCACCTACAGAAGAAAACCCATAAGATTAGCAGCCGATTTCTCCACACAAGCACTACCTGCCAGAAGAGAATGGCAAGATATCTATCGAGTGCTCAATGAGAAAGGCTTTCAACCAAGACTACTGTATCCTGCTAGACTGTCATTCAGACTAGATGGAGGCATTAAATCCTTCTCAGACAAGCCAATAGTTGAAGGAATCACTATCACCAAGCCTGCCCTGAAAGAAGTTCTGAAAGGTCTCCTATAAACAATCAGACCACCATAAACATGCTATATGTCAGAACACTCTGAAAATCTACAATAATGGCATTATAATATCTTCAATCTATAATATCAACAAATGTCAATGGCCTGGATTCACCTATTAAAAGGCACAGAGTGGGAAGACGGATCAGAAAACACAACCTAACCATATGTTGTCTGCAGGAATACCACCCAACTCAACAAGACAAACACAGATTCAAAGTGAAAGGATGAAAAACTACCATACAAGCCAGTGGACCACATAAAAGGGCAGGAACAGCTTTGCTCATACCTGACATGATAGACCTTAAAATAAATAAAATTTAAAAAGATAGGGATGGACATTTCTTAGTGCTCAGAGGATCAATCAATTAAGAGGGCTTAATGATTATCAACATCTATGCACCCAAGGAGAGGCCATCTAAATACATCAAACATCTACTGAAAGAGCTACAGCAATATATTAACAGCAACACAGTCATAGTAGGGGACTTCAGCACCCCACTCTCTCAGCTTGACAGATCATCCAAGGCAGAAAAAGCAATAAAGAAATGAAGGAGCTAAATGAAGAGATAGATAAACTAGAACTATTGGACATTTTCAGAGTAAAAATTATGATTTCACTATTTTCAGACCATCTTGAGTGGAGCTTGAAGAAATCATGTTAAGTGAAATACGTCAGAAACAGAAGGATGAATATGGAGTGATCTCATTCACAGGCAGAAGTTGAAAAACAAGATCAGAAGAGAAAAAACTAAGCAGAACTTGGACTGGAGTTGGTATGTTGCACCAAAGTAAAAGACTCAGGGGTGGCTGGGTGGGTAGAGTTCAGGTCCTAGAACAGGATGGCAGAGAACCTAGAGGGGGGTTGTATTGTTGTGTGGAAAAATGAGAAATGTTACACATGTATAAACTATTGTATTTACTGTCGACTGTAAGACACCCACGGTTGTCAGATGCCAAGTGGCACCACTCCAGTCTTTTTTCTGGGAACAGATCCAGACCACTTTTTTCTCACAGGGGAGATCTTCTGGGGCAGAGAAGCCAGGCCACACTCCCAGCCCTCCATGGCACTTGTGAGGTTTCTGGGTCAAAACAAAGTCGAGCGCAGATGTGGCGGTTTCCTGATGAGAAAAGACTTTGTGATGACAGCAGTTCACTGCTTTGGGAGGTGAGCAGCACTTATCAGTCCTTCTTTCCTGGGATCACCCAGCATCCCTGTGCCTGTGCCTCAGGAAGGTCCTTGCTCTCAGTCAGGGGCCTGTCAGAGGAGCCACGGAGCTGCCAGGCAGGGGAAAAGAGTGTGGGCACTGGGTAGAGGTTCTAGAGGGGCTGTGTGAGCAGGGAAGGTCCTCCAGGAATTCAGTTGCAGAGAAAGGGAGAGAGATGCTCCCAGGTCCCCCCCTCCCCCAATATCAGCAGCTCACTCAGCCTTTCAGACACTGTGTGGTAGCTCCTGTGACTTATAATGTCCTCCTTTCCAGCAATATGATGGTCACCCTGGGTGCCCACAATATCAGGATAACAGAAGACAGCCAGCAGGTCATTCCTCTGCTCAAGCCTACCCTCACGAGTATTATGATGGAAGGAAAGTCGTTAATGACATCATGCTGCTAAAGGTATGGTCTTGCCACTCTCAAGTGCTCTTTGGTAAGCAGGAGCGTCCCCTCACTCCTCTCCCAGCTCCCTTCTGTCAACCTACAGGCAGCTCTTCCCAGGGCAATGGTGTACGTAGGGGCTGGGAGTGGTGCACAGAGGTGTTGGACTCAGTAGGACTCAGCTGAGTCCTGCTGCAGGCAGGATATACGAGCCCTCTCTCCCCTTTCCCACCCGCTGAAATCCAAGGCCCAAATCAACTCTTATGTGAAGTCCATTCAGCTGCCTCCAAGTCAGAAGCGGGTAAAGCCAAACATCATGTGCAGTGTGGCAGGCTGGGGGTCTATGGCTGATGGCCGCTTTCCAGACAGACTCCAAGAGGTGGGCCTGCAGGTGCAGGATAAGCTCAAGTGCAAGAACGTCTTCCGTGATTACCATGACTCCATCGAGCTGTGCGTGGGGAACCCCCAAAAAAGATGGCCACTGGAGCTGTAAGTGCACAGCCCCTCCCAGCCGTTCCCCAGGGTCACTCTGCACAGCGGTCAGGACTGGCCTGCTCCAGCTAGTGCCCCGGGGTGCTCTGGTGTCCCCCCCCCAGGCCTCTCCCTGTAGACATCTTCTAGGTTGGGCCAAGGACTACAGGATGGGTGCCTGGGGCTGGACTGAGCAGAGAGGCAGCAGAACCAGAACCCCCTCACCAGGTGGGGACCACAGAGGATGGGGCTCTGCTCCACCTCAAACTCAGAGCCAGGGCTGCAATGATGGCCACTCAGACCTCCCCATCCTGATTTCTTTCCTGAGGATGGGCAAGAGAGGACTGGGCAGAAAGGAATGGCAGAAGGGAAGCCCGGGGGAGTGCCTGACTTGCTCTCTTTCTTTCTTCCTTTCTCTCTCTCTTTCTTTCTTCCCTTCTTCCTTTTTCTCTCTCTCTTTCATTCTTTCTTTGCTCCTGGAGACCAATTTTTTCCATTTCTCATTGGATAGGAAAGAAAAATTGCAAGAGAGAGGAGGAAGATAGAGAGTGGGAGAGAAAGATACCTGCTGACCTGCTTCACCCTTGTGAAATGACCTCCCTGTAGGTAGGGAGCTGGGGGCTCAAACTGGGATCCTTGTGCGGGTCCTTGCGCTTAGTACAATGTGTGGTTAACTCAGTGTGCTATCGCCCGCCCCCCTCCCCACTCTTGTTCATTTTATGTCCACAGGGCGACTCTGGGGGACCCTTTGCATGCAAAGGTGTGGCTGAAGGTATGTCCGCTAGGCCTCAGTGTCAAAATAGTTGGGGATACACAGCTAGAGACTGAAGAGGAGGAAGGAAGCTTTGTCACTCAAAATTTCCCCACATCACTCATCTGTCACCTGAGCAAGGTAGCCTACACACCGACCTGGTAGAGCAGTGTGTGGGCTAAGGTGTTGAGCCTGGGCCCCCACATCTGGGAAGAAGCAGGTGTTGTGGTGAGGAGCACAGTTCTCTGAACTCAGGTGCTGGAGTGCTCAATTCTGGAGTGCTCAGCTCTGACAGGAAGGTTTTAAGTCTTAATTCTACTTAGGAGGTAGCAACCAGCCTAACAGCTGAGGTGACTTCTTGTTCTTCTTCTCCTCCTCCTCTTCCTCCTTTTTTTTTTTTTTTTTAGATTTCACAATTTTAAAAAATATTTATTTATTGTCGGGTAGAGACAGAGAGAAATTGAGGAGGGAGGGAGAGGGAGAGAGGGAGAGAGACAGAGAACGTGAAGTTCTGCTTTACCACTCGGGGAGCTTTCCCCCTGCAGGTAGAGACCAGGGCCTTGAACCTGGGTCCTTGCGCATTGTAATGTGTGTGCTTATCCAGGTGTTCCACTGTCTGGCCCCTACTCCTTTTTGTTCTTTCAAGTTCAGACTTTACAGAAGCAGGATTTCTGAGCTCTTTTACACGGAACACTGTGGGCCACTCGCATGCAAAGGGCAGGCCCCGCTAGAATCTTCTCACCTCAGTTGCCTCCCCAGGTAACTGCTCGCCTAAGGCTTTGGCATCACCCTCCACCCTCAATAATCTGGGCTCTTCTCCAACCATCTTCCAAGCTGCACGTGCCGAAATACTGTGGTGACCCTTAGACACCTGTTGTCAGCATGTGGGCTTCTTGACTACTGGCTAAGTAATATTTTATTTTCTTTGGAAGCATAGAGGTCTTGCCAGTGTCCAGGACTGAAGGTGGTAGTGTCACTATGACAAAGCAGCTGGTTATCAGTAGACGGCACTTGCCTCATGCAGCTGTTGGTTTTCTCATCGCTGGGGTTGGTTTCTGACCCATTTAGCCCCACTGTCCTTCTCATGTGACAGATAATCTTCATCTGTGTAAGTGGGACATTAGCTTGGTTTAACTTCCCCCCAACACAGGCACAGACAATACCCTTGGGCAGCTTCCCTGCTCCCTGTCTCCTATGACCCTCAGTGATGCCGCTGCTTCCTCTCTGAAGGATTCCTCTGGTGAAGGATTCCTGCTTCTGGTTCTCGTCATTGTGCTCAGAGAGAGGAGCAGCGGCTCTGGGAGCTTGTCAGGAATGCGAGTGCCTTGACTGAGGACTTTCCAGTGAACAGAGAGAAGCAGAGCAAATCAAAACTCGAGTCAGCCCCTTGAGGAACACCGTGTGCATATGGGCACCCTGG
Source organism: Erinaceus europaeus (assembly GCF_950295315.1). Taxonomy (NCBI): domain Eukaryota; kingdom Metazoa; phylum Chordata; class Mammalia; order Eulipotyphla; family Erinaceidae; genus Erinaceus; species Erinaceus europaeus. Next base: position 68,157,864 of record NC_080177.1, read on the forward strand.
CTGTCCTGAGGAGATCCTGTCACTACAGCAGACAAAGAAGCAAGCAAGCAAACAAAAACTAATTCTCCCTGTAGTCCATAACTGGCACACAAGACTATAAGGAGCAGGAAAGATCGTTGATATTAACTGATGTCTCCTTGTAGACTAGATATTTTGATGATTTTTTTTATTTGTTGTTAATAGTTTGTTCCAAGATTACAATGTATAGTTCCCACACCACACCCACCATCAAAGTTCCATATCCCCACCCTCCAAACTCCTGAAGATAACCACCATAGTTCTCACAAGTTTTACAAACTGTACACTAGATAGTTTACAGGAAACTTGATGCTTAATTGTGTGGTTTCATCTCAGAGTCTGCTTGGAATTCATCATTTGGGATATAAATCACTAACTTCCAAGAGTTCTCAGCACATCACACTGAACTAGGGAGGACAGAAGAGATTCAAAATCATCACACAGTTCACTTCACCATGACATAAAATGTCCTGAAAGATGGTGAGGCCATTTCAGAGGAAGAGGTCATGCTGCGTCCATTGGTCCCAGGAGACAAGGAGTTCTGACAGTAGCATGTATGTGGCCCTGAGGTGGAAAGGGACTATTAGAGAGCAGAGTGTGCAGAACAGTGCCTCCTGGTGGAGTGGAGGAGCGCTGGAGCTGGAGCTGGAGCTGGGAGGTTCAGGTCCGTCCTGCTCTGATAGAGAAACCTCCATCTGCCTGCACCCTGAAAAGGTCCCTTCCTTTCTGAGATCCTTTGAAAACATCATATTTATATTGTACCAAAGCAAAGAACTCAGGGGAAGGAGGGATGAGAGGCAGAGAGGGTGTTGGGAACTCAGTACATGATAACAAAAAAGGGCCTAACTGGGGTTAAGAGCATTTCACAGACACCTATTGGAGCAAGATGAGAAACTGTACTTATGTGTTAACAACTGTATTGTAAACCACTGTCTCCTCCCACACCTCAATAAAATGATGTGGAAAAAACAACCTGTTTATTTATTTATTTTTAGCACTGCTCAGCTCTGGCTTATAGTGGTACTGTGGGTTCACCCTGGGAACACTGAGGCCTAGTCAGGATAGTATGTGGCATAAGCCACTGATATCACACTGGTCCTTGAGCCTCATGGTTTGATGAGGCTGCAAAGTGCTGTCAGTGGGTTTTACATTTTGACTTTTAAAGCAATTGTTTTATAAAGTAAGATTTGAATCATTACCACATATTTAAAATCATATTTTATGAGGTTTTCAATTTGAATCTTCTCTCTTCTCATCACAAATGAAATCTGAGGGAGCCTGGCTGTCAGTTGGTCTATCTGAGCAACCCCAGGCACACTGCAGATGGACCGATAGCTTTAGAGAGCTGGGAACTAGCTCCTGAAAAAGGCTAAGAAGTGACACCATAGTTCGTGCTTTTTGACTTGCTTTGGTTGTGAGAATATTTTGTTTGATGTGACTAGAAATCTCTGTAACTTGGGCTCATTAAGAGTAGAGCTTTAGGTGGGGGTAGATAGCATAATGGTTATGCAAAGAGACTCTCATGCCTGAGGCTCCAAAGTCCCAAGTTCAATTCCCCATACCTCCATATGCCAGAACTGAGCAGTGCTCTGGTTAAACAACAAACAAACAATAAAAAAAGAAAGAAAGAAACAAAGAAAGAAAGAAAGAAAGAAAGAAAGAAAGAAAGAAAGAAAGAAAGACCAGAACTATAAGTCAAGCAATGGGGAAAATGCTGGGTATAATGGGGAAAATGCTGGGCATTTGTGAGGGGTGACCACAAAATGATCATCTAACAAAAACCTGTCATGGTGGTGAGAGCACAGAGACCCAAGGTCCAGCCTGCTGACACTGAGGCAGGAGGGTGGGTCTCAGCCCAGCTTAGACCAGCACACATCCCTTCTGTGCTGAAGGGGAAGCATCTGTGTTCAGAATAGTCTGTGTAAATAACCAGGAACCGACACTCAGCCGGACACTTTGTCCTCAAGTTCCTCAAGTCCCCCAACCCCCCTATTCTTTCCTCATTGTTCCATTCTAAGTTCTGGACATTTGCCCACCTGAGACAGGTGCTGAGTCAGGCAGTGACACCCACCTTGCTTGTGAGACAGGAGTGCAGTGTGCTCAAATGTGCTATTTTGTTCTACTCTACTTTATTAGCAAGGTTTATATACAGAGAGTAAGTTACACCCCCCATACACACACACACACATGCACACGCACACGCACACGCACACACACACACACACACAGCCCAGAGCACTGTTCCTTTCCCTCATGTAACTCTGTCTCTAAATCCACTGCATACCTCAATACTTATGAAACTGCAAGAGACAGAGCGAACTCAGGAACCTACAGAGGAGGCAGTCAGAGAGGAACTGAGTGCCACGCCCCACTCAACTCCAGAATGATGGGTCTGACAGGGTCAGCACCCAGGAAAACTCTCTTCAAGGAAGAAGAATTCTGGGAGTGGGTCTTGGCATTCTGAGCAGATCTAAACTGGAAACTCTGATTATTGTTTTCATTATGTACCTGGTAATGATGCTGTGTAATCGGGGACAAACAGCCCCTCTTCCCAGATTAGATACAGATGAACAGGAAATGAGGTAGACAAAGTTATGGGTCATCAAATACATAAAGTTTTAGGAAAAATTCTTAATAATACTTACTCACCTCCTCTTATGAAATATGTTAAAACTCTACGTAAAATACTATCTGCTAAGCCTATTACTCAGAAATGCATCACCCCATGAAGTACAACATTACTGTGTAAAACTGCAAGACCATCTAATCAAGAAATGAGCTTTGTTCCAGATATTGTTTATGTAAGACTGAAGGATATATAAACTCTCACTTGCTAAATAAAACTTGAGTTCAGATTCACCCTCTAACAGAGTGTGGTGTGTTCTGTTCTCCTGACCCACCAGGTGGTCGGTCACCTTCAGAGTTCCCTGATCCTTCCTGCTGCTCTTCCGCCTGAGCGGTCCCTCGCAACTGGGAATCCCAGGTTACAAGTTAACAGCTTGTCCCTGGGCCACCACTGACACTCTGCATCAAAGTGTCACATGTGCATAGAGCCTGAGGGCTGCCTGCAGTCTGATGGGGGCAGGGCAGGTGGTAAATAATTTCCTTCTGTCAGAACCTCCCAGAAATTCATCCGATCCTCCTTGGCAGCAGTTTGCTGACAGATGGCAAATCACTTGTAAGTGTGAAGACCTCCCAGGAATCCCTGATCTTCTCCTTGGCAGTAATTTCCTGAAATGTCATCTCATGAAAACTTGCTGGGCTCCACTGGAAAGAAAGACCCCCCCCCCCTTGCTCAGCACCCCTGCTGGCCTGTGGCCCAGCTTCCCTTCTCAGCCGCTCCCCTGTGCAGTCCGGGTGACGGTGCTATCAGGGTGGGTGGGTGACTTTGCACAAAATTCAGAGTTCTGTTAGTAATTTCTGAGTCTGGACAGGTTGCTGGTAGTTTTATTTTATTTTTCCCCTCTTTCCTGGTGTTTACTTTGCTTTCTTCAGACTCCCAGGGTTTGGGGGTGTTTCGGGGAGCAGATGCACGTGGGCAGCCTGCACAAGAGGTCCCTGCTCTGTGAGATGATCGGCACTGTCTCTCTGTCCTCATACCCATGGCTCTTGTGAGCAAAAACAGTGGACAGAGCCTTACCTGGACACATTGGTGTCCCTACACTCGGTTAAGGGCTGTGTTGGAGGCAGCCTTGGAGGGGCTTGGGCTGTGCCATGCAGCCTAGGCTTCTTCCCTTGGGATTCCCATGTGCTGAGGGTTCTGAGAGCATGAGCGCCCTGACCCCAGTAGGGGCAGAGCTCCAGGGGCTGTATTGCGGCATGGGCAGAGGCTCAAACGACTGTGAATGTTTGCCTGTTGTTAAAATGCTTTTTTGTTTTTATTATTTTTTAAGATTTTATTTATTTATTAATGAGAAAGACAGGAGGAGAGAGAGAAAGAACCAGATATCACCCTGGTACATATGCTGTCGGAGATTGAACTTGGGACCTCATGGTTGAGAATCCAATGCTTTATCCATTGCAGCCCCCCCCCAACCATTAAAATGCTGTTTTAAAATAAATAACTTTGGGGGCCTGGTGGTAGCGCAGCGGGTTAAGCGCAGGTGGCGCAAAGCGCAAGAACCGGAGTCAGGATCCCAGTTCGAGCCCCGGCTCCCCACCTGCAGGGGAGTCACTTCACAGGCAGTGAAGCAGGTCTGCAGGTGTCTGTCTTTCTCACCCCCTCTCTGTCTTTCCCTCCTCTCTCCATTTCTCTCTGTTATATCCAACAACAAAGACATCAATAACAACAACAATAATAACTACGACAACAATAAAAAAAAGGGCAATAAAAGGGAAAGTAGATAAATATACAAAATTTAAAAAATAAATAACTTAATTCATTAAGAAAAAAAAAAACTCACCTGGGCCCAAGCAAAAGTTACTAAAGTCATGGCCCCTGGGAACATACCTAAAATAGACCTTTCTAGCTAGCTTCTTACCACCCTAAAGTCCCTGTTCTCATCTTCTCTGTTCCTACTTTTTTGTTCTTGTTGACTAAACATTTTGTCCTGCTTGGTATCTTATTGACTTTTAGCCATCATGTTGCAGATACTATTATTGCTCTAGCCTGACTTCCTAGGGCAGATGACCTCACCAATGTGTCCTGAAGTCTCACCTCTCCAGAGCCCTACCCCACTAGGGAAAGACAGAAACAGGCTGGGGATATGGATCCACCTGTCAACACCCATATCCAATGGAGAAGCGATTACAGAAGCCAGACCTCCCAGCGTCTTTACCCCCAAATAAATTTGGCCCCGATAATGAGAAATGACCAGAGGGCTCTGAACCCCAGTTTCATCAGAACCCTGAGAGAGAAGAGGAAAAAACAAGGGACACTTGAAGGGAGTAATAGGTGTGGGTGCGACTTAAAAAGGAAGAAAACGTGCTCGTGGCGCAAAGCACATGAACTGGTGTAATAAGGATCCTGGTTCGAGCCCCCGGCTCCCCTCCTGCAGGGGCGTCGCTTCACAAGTGGTGAAGCAGGTCTGCAGGTGTCTATCTTTCTCTCTCCCTCTCTGTCTTCTCCTCCTCCCTCAATTTCTCTCTGTCCTATCCAACAGCAATGACAGCAATAATAATAATAATAACAACTAACAACAAGGGCAACAAAAGGGAATAATGACCTCCAGGAGCTATGGATTCATAGTGCAGGCAACGAGCCCAGCAATAACCCTTGAGGCAAAACAAACAAACAAACAAATATAAATGAATAAAAGGCAGGACACACACACATCTGGACAGAAGAAAGCATGGAGACCAGTAAGTCACGCTCCCCATCCAGGAGGCCTAGCTGATGCCCCTGTGACATAAAGACACAAATACAATGTCCCAGTGAGGCTTCCTTGCCTCTGTTCTCTCCCAGGATGTGCTGAACCAGGTCTATCACTCAGTACATAGTGCACAGAAATAATAGTGACGATAACTACACCAAGCAGCTTCCCTTCTGGGGGTCCCACGGCTGTCCCCAGGCAGTGATGCAATATGAGAAGGGAGACCATGACCCTGGAGGGCAGCTGAGAATAAGCTCACAGCTTCTACAAAGCTAAGAGCAGTTACTGGTCCCTACACTTTTTATCTGACCATAATGAAAGAGCCCATCTTCATTAACGTCCTCAATGCCATTGCCTCCTGGTCCTTCTTTTTGCAGTCAGTCTGTACAGGCAGACCTTGCAAACCTACTAAGATGTCAGAGTATAGTTTCTCCACTCCTCCCACAGAATACAGAACCTTGGAACACAGTGGAAACCCAACTACTTGTTTCTCCTCCAGATTGCTAGTCCTTTGCACTCTCTATTTGGATTTTGACATCAGCTTGTGAAGAAGACGCCTTGTCCAGGTCAGACTGCATTAGACACTCCCTCCCTACTGTCTCTATGGGCTGTGAGGACAGGATAATTGTTATGCAAAAGACTTTAATTTTTTTTTTTAGTTATAAAAAGGAAACTGCTAAACCATAGGATAAGAGGGGTACAACTCCACACAATTCCCACCACCAGAAATCTGTGTCCCCTCCCCTCCCCTGATAGCTTTCCTATTCTTTATCCTTCTGGGAGTATGGACCCAGGGGCATTATGGAGTGCAGAAGGTGGAAGGTCTGGCTTCTGTAATTGCTTCCCTGCTGAACATGGGCGTTGACAGGTAGATCCATACTCCCATCCTGTCTCTCTTTCCCTAGTGGGGAAGGGCTCTGGGGAAACAGAGCTCCAGGACACATTGGTGGGGTTGTCTGTCCAGGGAAGTCTGGTTGGCATCATGCTAGCATCTGGAACCTGGTGGTTGAAAAGAGAGTTAACATACAAAGTCAAACAAATTGTTGATCAATCATGAACCTAAAGGCTGGAATAGTGTAGGTGAAGAGTTGGGGGGGGTCCTCCATTTTGTAAATAGCTAGTAGGCATATTTTAGTTATATTCCAAAGGGCCTGTACCTATACTAGTGTATTTTTTTCTTTTTACTCTGAGTTTGAAATCTGATATGCAGGTGGATCCAAGTTATTGTCTGGGGAGATGATGACATGGCTGGAAAAGGGACCAGAAAACTGGATCAGGGAAGAGAATAGCTCCCTAATATGGGAAAGAGGTATAAACATTGTTGACCATAAACCCCATCGATTTGATGTGGGGCTCATATTGAGCTTAGGAGCCTATGTGACCTCTGCATCTCTGTAGATCTGAGCTCACATTCTGTGGTCATGAGTAAGAACATTCCAAGCTGCCCCAATATCGACCCATCTTCCTCAGGTGTAGCATAGAGTATGTTGTCCATCCTCCCTTCGGAGGATGGAACATTCTCTACCATTGTTGATCCAAATTGAGGGCAAGGTCCTATGGGGGCCCACAAAGGGGTCTATTGTGTTGTTCATGATAAAAATGACCAGTAACAGTGAAGAGAGGGATTTATTTGAGGTCTAGACCCATCATGTCTGTTTGGGAATCTCAGGACTCCCAGCTGATGGAGTGGCCTGATAGTGACTAAAGAGTCATCATTAAAATATACCAGTATCTTGCCCTTATTCAGCTTGCAAAAGACTTTCATACCTGGGGCTCTGAGTTCCCAGGTTCAATACCCACCACCACTATAAACCAGAGCTGAACAGTGCTCTGGGGTGTGTGTGTGCATGTGCATGTGCGTGTGCGTGTGCGTGTGCGTGTGCGTGTGCGTGTGCGTGTGCGTGTGTGTGTGTGTGTGTGTGTGTGTATGGGGGGTGTAACTTACTCTCTGTATATAAACCTTGCTAATAAAGTAGAGTAGAACAAAATAGCACATTTGAGCACACTGCACTCCTGTCTCACAAGCAAGGTGGGTGTCACTGCCTGACTCAGCATGGGGGAAGGAGACTGAGTGTTCTGTCTCAGGTGGGCAAATGTCCAGAACTTAGAATGGAACAATGAGGAAAGAATAGGGGGGTTGGGGGACTTGAGGAACTTGAGGACAAAGTGTCCGGCTGAGTGTCGGTTCCTGGTTATTTACACAGACTATTCTGAACACAGATGCTTCCCCTCCAGCACAGAAGGGATGTGTGCTGGTCTAAGCTGGGCTGAGACCCACCCTCCTGCCTCAGTGTCAGCAGGCTGGACCTTGGGTCTCTGTGCTCTCACCACCATGACAGGTTTTTGTTAGATGACAACAACACAAGTACACAACACAACTACACAACAACACAACTACACAACAACACAACTACACTACACAACAACACAACTACACAACAACAATGCAACTACACAACAATGCAACTACACAACTACACAACAACACAAGTACAAAACTACAGAACTACAGAACAACACAACACATGTACACAACAACACAACTACACAACAACACAACAATGCAACTAAACAAATACACAACGCAAGTACAAAACTACACTACACAACTACAGAACTACAGAACAACACAACTACACAACACAAGTACAAAACTACACAACACAACTACACAACAACACAACTACACAACTACACAACCACATAACACAACTACACAACCACATAACACGACTACACAACACAACTACACAAGTACAAAACTACACAACTACATAACTACAGAAGAACACAACTACACAACAACACAACTAAACAACTACACAACACAACTACACAACTACAGAACAATACAACACAAGTACAAAACTACACAACTACACAACAACACAAGTACACAACTACACAACAACACAACTACATAACACAAATACACAACACAACTACACAACACAACACATCAGCACAACACAACTACACAACACAACACACCAGCACAACAATACAACTACACAACACAACTGCAAAACTATACAACTACACAACTACACAACTACATAACAACCACACAACACAACAACACAACTACACAACACATCAGCACAACACAACTACACTACACAACACAACAACACAACACACAACTACACTACACTAACACAACTACACAACAGCACAACACAACTACACAACAGCACAACACAACTACACAACAACACAACACAACTACACAACACTATACAACTACACAACAACACAACTACACAACACAACAACACAACTGCACAACTACATGTACAACTACACAACTACACAACACAACCACACAACACAACACAAATACACAACAACACAACACATCAGCACTACACAACATACAACACAACAACACATCAGCACAACTACACAAAACACAACACAACAACACAACTGCACAACACAACTACACAACACAACTACAAATTTACACAACTACACAACAGAACACAATTAGACAACTACACAACTACACAACAAAACACAACTACACAACACAACTACAAATTTACACAACTACACAACAGAACACAATTAGACAACTACACAACTACACAACAAAACACAACTACACAACACAAAGCAACAACGGAACAACATAACTACACTACACAACTACACAACTACAGAACTGCACAACACAACTACACAACTACAGAACTACACAACAACTACACAACTACACAACACAACTACACAATTACACAACTACACAACAGAACACAATTAGACAACTACACAACTACACAACACAACTACACAACACAAAGCAACAACACAACTACACAACACAAAGCAACAACAGAACAACACAACTACACAACTACAGAACTACACAACACAACTGCACAACTACAGAACTACACAACAACACAACTACACTACACAACTACAGAACTACACAACAACACAACTACACAAATATAGAACTACACAACACAACTACAGAACTACACAGCAACACAACTACACAACTGCACAACTACACAACTACACAACACAACTACATAACTACACAACAGAACAACACAATTAGACAACTATACAACTACACAATACAAAACAACAGAGCAGAACACAACTACACAACATAACACAACTACACAAAAACACAAAAACACATCAGCACAACACAACTACACAACAACACAAGTACAAAACTACACAACTACACAGCACAACTACACAACACAACACAATTACACAACTACACAATTACACCACACAACTACACAACACAATTACACAACTACACAACACAACTACACTACACTACACTACACAACTACACAACACAAAAACACAACTACAAAACAACACAACTACACAACTACAACAGAACAGCACAACTACACAACACAACTACACAACTGCATAACTACACAACACAAAATAACAACAGAACAACACAACTACACAACACAACACAACTACACAACACAACAACACAACACATCAGCACAACAAAACTGCACAACTACACAACAAAACAAGAACAAAACTACACAACTACACAACTTCAAAACACAACAACTACACAACACAACTACACAACACAGCAACACAATTACACAACTACACAATTACACAACACAACTACACAACACAACTACAAAACTACAAAACTACACAACACAACAACACAACTACACAACAACACAACACATCAGCACAACACAACTACACACAAAACAAGAACAAAACTACACAACTACACAACTGCACAACACAACTACACAACACAACTACACAATTATACAACACAACTACACAACAACACAACAGAAAAACAGAACAACACAATTAGACAACTACACAACTATACAACAGCACAACTACACAACTACACAGCACAAAACAACAGAACAACACAACACTACACAACTACAGAACTACACAACACAACACATCAGTACAACACAACTACACAACTACACAACACAAGTACAAAACTACACAACTACACAACTGCACAACACAACTACAAAACACAACTACACAACACCACTACACAACTACACAACTATGCAACACAACACAATTACACAATTACACAACTACAAAACAACACTACACAACGCTATACAACAAAACACAACAACACAACTACACAACACAACTACACAACAACACAGTTACACAACAAAACAACACAACCACACAACACAAAACAACACAACTACACAACAGAACAACACAACCACACAACTACACAACACAACACAAAACCATGACACAACTACACAATAGAATAACACAATCACACAACTACACAACACAACACAAAACCACAACACAACTACACAATAGAACAACACAATCATACAACTACACAGCTACACAACACAACTACACAATTACACAACTACACAACACAATTACACAACTACACAACAACACAACTACACAACCCAACTACACAACAACACAACTACACAACACAACAACACAACTGCACAACTACACAACTACATAACACAATAACACAACTACACAACACAACTACACAACTACACAACTATATAACACAACTACACAACACAACTACACAACACTACACAACTGCACAACTACACAACTACATAACACAACAACACAACTGCACAACTACACAACTACATAACACAACTACACAACAACACAGCTCCACAACAACACAACAACACAACTGCACAACTACACAACTACATAACACAACAACACAACTGCACAACTACACAACTACATAACACAACTACACAACAACACAGCTCCACAACAACACAACTACACAACACAACAACACAACTGCACAACTACACAACTACATAACACAACAACACAACAACACAGCTCCACAACTACACAACTACATAACACAACTACACAACACAACTACACAACAACACAACACAACTACACAACTACACAACACAACTACACAACACAACACAAAACAACAACACAATTACACAACTACACAACACAGCTACACAACACAACATAAAACAACAACACAACTACACAACTACACAACACAGCTACAGAACAACACGACTACACAACAACACAGCTACACAACACAAAACAACAACACAACTGTTGGGAACATGTGTGAGCCTGATAGAGCTTAGGGAGAACCACCCCCGTCCCTGGATGGAGGTCTGAGAAGATAACCTCTTGGTAAGTCTCTCTCAACCGAGATGAGCATAAGGGGGGAAACTCAGACTTGGTTCTTTCCTTCTTGACTCTCAGGCCCACAGATACCCCAGTGCTTCCCTCCATTAACTGCAGGCCACATGGCCACAGATTCACTCATTCAAAGTCACCTTCTGATCCCAGAAGAACACACCTTATCACACACTTCATCACACATCTCAGACCCCAGACAAGAGAAATTCCAAACTATATGGCCTTTTGATATCCATCTTCTCTCTGTCTCACCCTACAGGTTTAACCCCTATGCTTCTCTCAAATACCTTTGGATAATTAAGTTGCTTGTGTTATGGAAAATAACTGTCTTGTATCTCATCAATTCCTGTCATACCAACCCCCTACCTTAGGGGCATGCTGACTGTTAAGAAACCTGTAATTTCTGTCATATTTCAACCATAATTACCTCCATTGTTTTTCTATTTAACTCATGTCAATTTTGCTAATAAACGGACTCTAGGATTCTGGGACTGAAGGACTCAGATTCTAGATTCACGCTGAGTCCCCCGGTGTCTTTTACTTCGTGTCACCCCTGTCATGAGCGAAAAAGAACCAGCCCGTTACCTTTCCCCTGGAGGACACCCTGCCGGAGAAGGAGAGAGACCCCCCGAAACACAACTACACAACAACACAACACAACTACACAACAAAACACAACTACAAACTACACAACACAACACAAAACAACAACACAACTACACAATTACACAACTACACAAGAACACAGCTACACAACACAAAACAACACAAAAGAACTACACAACTACACAACAACACAACTATACAACTACACAAGACAATACAACTACACAACTACACAACACAACTCAACTTCACAATTACTCAACACAACTACACAATTACACAACTACACAATTACACAACTACACAACACAACACAACTACACAACAAAACTACACAACTACACAACAAAACTACACAATTACACAACTACACAACACATCTACACAACACAACTACACAACACAACACCACAACACAACTACACAACAACACAACTACAGAACTACACAACAATACAACACAACTACACTACACAACAACACAACACAGCTACACAACAACACAGGGAACCCCAGGGGACATACGTCATAACTTTTCCGACCTAGTATTTCTAGTGCACTTTCATATTAACTATTAAGTTCATGCAAAGATTACTAATCCATCAGCCTTCTAAGCCCATCAGCCTCCCAAGCCTGCCCAATAAAGTGTACCACCATGCTGGATGCCTCACTGGTTCTCTGGCTTCTCCCTTTCTCTAAGATTCTCTGTCTCTTCTCTTAACACATCAAAACATATGGAATACAGACAGAGAGAGAGAGAGAGGCTGAGACTTAGCACAGACCCCTGCAAAGGAAGTACCCTGGGAATCCCTATTTGCCTGGGCCACCACTCACAGGCTGAATCAAAGTGTTCACAATGTATATAAAGCCTGGGGGTGGCTATAGTCTGAGGAGGGGTGGGGGTGGGTACAACAGAAGGCAAATCATGTGTAAGTGTCAGTGCCTCTGAGGAATCAAGTGTCTGCTCCTTCGCAGCAATTTCCTCAGCTGTCATCACCTCTCCTAAATTTGCCTGGGTGGAAATGGCAAGGGCTTAGGTGGCTGTGGGGTCCTGGTGTGTGATGACGTGAAGGAGTCTAAGCTGGAGGTGAGAGTTTTGCAGGCAGCTATCATGGGGAGATGAAACACTGCCCACTGCCAACGACTATACCGTAGGACCCGGGTGGCGGCACAGCCAGTAGAGGGCACATGTTAGATAGAGTGTGCAATGACCCAGGTTCAAGCCCCAGGCCTGCAGCTACAGGGAGAAGCTTCACTAGCAGCGAAGCAGTGCTGCAGGTGTCTCTCTCGTTCTCTTTACACCTCCCTTCCCTGTCAATTTATATCAATAAATTAAAGGAAAGAAAGAAGAAACCAGGGATGAGTGGTAGCAAAGTGGCTTCAGCACACGTAGTATGAAGCGCAAGGACTGGCGCAAGGATCCCAGTTCAAGCCCCTGGCTTCCCACCTGCTGGGGGGGGGGTCACTTCACAAGCAGTGAAGCAGGTCTGCAGGTGTCTATCTTTCTCTCCCCCTCTCTGTCTCCCCCTCCTCTCTCAGTTTCTCTCCGTCCTATCCAATAAATGGCCTCCAGGAGCAGTGGACTCATAGTGCTGGCAGGGATAACCCTGGAAGAAGAAAGAAAGGAAGAAAAGAAGAAAGACAGAAAGAAAGACAGAAAGACAGACAGACAGAAAGAAAGAAAGAAAGAAAGAAAGAAAGAAAGAAAGAAAGAAAGAAAGAAAGTTCTGAAGAATACAAGCAGCAGAGCAGGCAAATCCCAGTGACAGCCCTGGTGGCAGTAAAATAAAGAAATGCGTAAATACTTCTAAAATAATAAAACTGTAGTGCAATCCATTAACAAACAACTAAATTTTTTTTTTAAATTGGGATGGTGGGCAGTGATGCCCAGAGTTGAGCATACACATTACCAAGACCCAGGTTCAAGCCTCCACCCCCCCCACCTGCAGGGGAGAAGCTTCTCAAGAGGGGGACATGACTACAGGCGTCCATTTTGTCTCTCTCCATCTCTATGCCCCTCTCCCTCTCAGTCTCTCTTTCCTATCAAATAAAATAGAAGGTGTGGGGATGGGCAGCTACCCCACTAGGGAAAAGAAACTGGGAGAAAAACACTTAATCCTCTTTTTCTCTCCTCCTCCTCCCCTTCTCCCCACTCCTTCCTCTTCCTTCCCACCCCCAAATAACCATATAATTAGAGAAGAATCTCACACAAAAACTTAAAGCAACAACTATCTGGTTAACCTCCTGAGTTAGAACTTTTCTGGCTAGAGTACTGAAAAAGCAAAGACTGTTATTGAAGAGAAAAGGAGGAGGGGGAGGGGGAGGGGGAAGGGAGGGGGAGGGGAGGGGGAGGGGAAGGGGAGGGGGAGGGGGAGGAGGAGAAGAAGAAGGAGAATCAGGCTGTTGGAAAACCTTTCAGCTGCTGACTTAATGAGAGTGCTGCAGGAACTTTAGTCTCTCCCAGTGGATGGGTCTCAGGTGTGCTCTTTGCCAGGCAAGGTACTTGGCCCCAAAGCAGAGCAGCGCCTGAGAGATGAGGGCTGGAATGGAGCCAAATGCAAACCTCGCTGCCCTCACAAGCCCATGTCCATTAACAGCCCAAACCACAGCTGTCATGGGAAAATGTTTTACTCAAAAAATAAAATAAAATAATAGAAAAGCAACATTGTGCAATGTGCAGATAGTTTTGTGATTACTTTTTTAAAATCTTTAAAGCTGTTTTAAAAATTCCTGGGTGTGGAGAACTTCGAATGACCAAGAATATGGTTCCTGCAACTCTCACCACACAGACCTTCCTCTGCAGGGAGGGAGGGACGGGTGAGGAGAGCTCCTATCTCTAGAATCAGAGCAGCCAGGAGGACTTTGGCGGCCACTGAAGCTGCCCCTTCCTCCTTCACTGGAGGACTGAACAGTGAGGCAGGGAGCTGGGTCGCAGCAGAACTGGCCAGTCTGTCACAGAAGATGCTGCTTCTCCTGTTGTTCATGGCCAGTCTCCTGCCCTGCGGGGCTGACGGAGGTAAGTCTCCCTCTCCTGTTTTCCAGATTCTCTTCCCTCTTAGTGACAGGGGCAAAAATAAAGGGTCCCGGTCACAAAAGTTTGGCATCTCCGTGGAACTGGGTTTCAGGATCCTGGAATCCTAATATTTCCCTCACAGGTGTGTGATACAGACAGCTGTGCCCAGGGCAGACTGCATTAGAGCAGTCTGTGTCTGTGCTCCTCAGAGCGCTCGGGGCGCACCGCCGCTGCCTGTCGCATAAGCAAGGCGGGTGTGTCACTATGTGGCTGAGTCAGCGCAGGGGAAGGGGGACTGCATGCTTGCCTCAGGAGGGAAAAGGTCCAGAACTTATCAGGGAACCAGCATTTAACCCATTACTAGGGACGCTGGATATTTAGAGCACTAACCACGGAGACAGTCAAAATGTGAAGAAGAAAACATAATATATATGCAATATGTAGGTGTGTTACCTATTGTGGGTTACTTTACTAAATAAGTGTTTTTTCTATGTGATTTCATTTTCTATTACTTAAACTGATAATCAATAGAAGACCTTATTGTAATAATTCACAACAAATTAGAGTAAAATTTAATGCATAAAATCTATAATATTGGGGCCAGGTGGTGGCACACCTGGTTAAGCGCACATGTTACAATGTGCAAGGACCCAGGTTTGAGTGGTGACGCAGTACTGCAGGTGTCTCTCTGTTTCTCTCCCTCTCTACCTGTCTCTCCCTTCCTCTCAGTTCCTGGCTAAATCTATCCAACAAATAAATAAACAAGGTAAAAATTTATAATACTGTGTGCTGCAGAGAGCATAATGGTTACTCAAAAACAAAAAATTATGCCTGAGGGTCCAAGGACCAAAATTCAGTCCTCGGCACCACTATAAGCAGTGTGCTAGTTAGGAAGAAAAAAAAAACATGATATTTCGTTTCTTTCAAAAGCACCATAGTTTTTCTCTTTTTTAAATTTTTTATATATTTTTATTTACTTTCCCTTTTGTTACCTTTTTATTATTGTTATTGATGTCATCATCGTTGTTGAATAGGACAAAGAGAAATGGAGAAAGTAGGGGAAGACAGAGGGGGTGAGAAAGACAGACACCTGCAGACCTCCTTCACCGCCTGTGAAGTGACTCTCCCGCAGGCGGGGAGCTGGGGGCTGGAACCGGGATCCTTATGCGCTTTGCGCCATGTGCACTTAACCCGCTGCGCCACCGTCTGACTCCCAGTATGTCTCTTTTTATAGATATATATATTTGTTCAAAATAGTCTTTGCTGTCTTAACAGACAAAAACTCATAATATCACATATACATAATATTTTTAAATGCATAAGCACATGAGCATACTTAAGTGGATAGTACCAATATATAATGAAAATAAAAATATCTTCTATTCGCCACTTTATGGATGTCACTTTCTGTGCTCCCTGTTACAATAATACTAGAGAGCAGCCGGCTGGTGGTGCACCCGTTAGAGCGCACATGTTCCAGTGTGCAAAGACCTGGGTTCGAGCCCCCCAGCCCCCACCTGCAGGGGAAAGCTCAAGAGGTGAAGCAGTGCTACTGCATGTGTCTCTCTTTCTCTCTCCCTATCTTCCCCTTTCTTCTCTATTTCTCTCTAATTCCATCGAGTAAATAAATATATAGAATGTTTTTAACACACTTAATAATAACACCAGATGAGCTAGCTGCCTGTTAAGAACAGTCTTCTATCCAAGCGGGCAATTGCAAATGGACCATTTCCAAACATCACATTCTCTTTGATTTCTAGCTCTGCTCTTAGCAAGCCACATTACAGAGATTCATGATCATATCAAGCTAAATATTCTTTCAATGAAAATATATGTGCAGGGAATAATTAGGGTGTCCATTCTTAGCAGTTCACAGGAGTTAGTTCCCAGCTCTCCAGAACTGTCCATCCACATTGCATTGTGGGATTGCTCAGGTAGACCAGCTGTGGGTCAGCCAGGCTCCATCTGTCAGGTTTCAATCTGTGATAAGGAAAAAAGAAGGCTCAAAATCTTTACCTCATACCAAATGATCTGAGCTTAGAATCCATTTTAAATAGATGTTATGGGTCCAAATCTTACATTAGGAAAAAAAAAATCTTTTAAATTCACTAAGTACTTACCACCCTCATTAAAATATGAGACTCAGAGGACAGGGTGATAGCACAATAGTTTATAAAATGGATTTTCGCACGTGGCGCGAAGCACAAGGACCGGTGTAAGGACCCTGGTTGGAGCCTTCGTCTCCCCACCTGCAGGGGAGTCGCTTCACAAGTGGTGAAGCAGGTCTGCAGGTGTCTCTCTTTCTCTCCTCCTCTCTGTCTTCCCCTCCTCTCTCCATTTCTCTCTGTCCTATCCAAGAAGAACGATATCAATAACAACAACAATAAAACAAGGGCAACAAAAGGGAATAAATAAATATTTTTTAAAACCTCTAAACAGATATGGACATATCCATGCTCATAGCAGCACATTTAGTTTTTGCCTCCAGGGTTATTGCTGGGGCTTGGTGCCTGCACTATGAATCCACTATTCCTGCATCCCCCCATTTTATTGAATAGGAAAGAGAAATTGAGAGGGGAGGGGAAGAGGGAGAGAAAGATAGACACCTGCAGACCTGCTTCACCACTTGTGAAGCGACAACCCCGTCTTCTTCTTCTAGCGTTTGCCCTTCTTCCGCAGCCAGTCAACAGCGTCAGGTTGAGCCTGATGTAAAGTTTCGAGACCTCCTTTGAATCTGGAGAGGTGGCAGTCATTGACTATGTGGGTCATAGTCTGTCTGGAGCCACAGGGGCAGTTCGGGTCGTCTCTGGCTCCCCAGCGATGGAACATAGCGGCGCACCGGCCATGGCCTGTTCGATAGCGATTGAGGAGGGCCCGATCATAACGTGCTAGGTCAAAGCCGGGTTGACGCTTGCAGGGGTCTGTGATGAGGTGTTTGTTCTTTACCTCAGCTGACTGCCAACTCTGTTTCCAAGAGTCTGGAACAGAGAAGTTCAGTGTAGGCGTAGGGGACCAGATTGGGTGACGAGACGTCAAGCGTTGGACAGGGTAGGCGAAGATAATGCGTTTGGCGAAGGACAGCCCCTCAACATTAAGTTGGAGGACTCGAAGAGCAGGACCAACAGCTTGAAAGCTGTCAGGAGCTGCTTGTTGCTGGCTTTGAAAGTGACTGGGATCCATGTGGATTCAGTCGGCTAGGAAGGATCGTCAGTTTCCCCAATGAATGGGTACTCAAGGGATGCACCTCGATCCAATGCATCCTAACCCCCTGTGATGCCCACTCCCACCGGCAGGTGGGGCGCTGGGGCTCAAACCCAGGTCCGTGAGCAGGTGCTTGCCTTTAGTACTATGGACGCTTAACCTGGTCCGCTTCTTCCCAGCCCTCCCTTTCTTTCCTAGTCTTTGCTGTTGTTGTTAAATATTTAGTTAGTTAGTTATTATTGGATAGAAATGGAAAGAAATTCAGAAGGGAGGGGAGATAGAGAGGGAGAGAGACAGAGACACCTGAAGCCTTGCTTCAACACTTGTGAAGCCCCCCCCCCCCGTAGGTGGGGACCAGAGGCTTGAACCCGGGTCATGTGCGCTGTAATGTGTGTACTCAACCAGGTGAGCCACCACCTTCCCCCCCTCATCTTTTTTATTAGATAGGATAGAGAGAAATTGAGAGAGAGGAGGGAGAGAGATCGAGGAAAAGACCTGCAGACATGCTTCACTGCTTGTTTAGGGTTCAAGAAGACAATAGATAGTTATTGTTATCATCACATTATTTGGTGATTGGGTTAACTTTGAAAAGTCCTTTTGTTTAGGATTTTCTGTATAATACCCAGCATCTTGTATATAGCTGTGCAACCAGTTGCTTCTGTTCTCCCTGGTCTAGGCTTTTGAGAGAGTCAACGTATCAAAGACTCAGCCTATGTATTAAAAAGACTCAGTCTGTGCTTTAAAAAGTTTGAGACATACAATCAATTTCCCCTCTCATATTAATTAGTGATTTATATGACTACAAATTAATAGGAATGAACATAAACACCATTCCCACCACCAAAAGACTGTGTCCCATCCCACCCACCTACCCCCACCCCCCGTCGCCACGGAAAGCCGAATGTCCGCCCTCACCCTCACCCCAGGGTTTTTACTTTGGTGTCCTACTCCAGACTATTTTTTCTATAGTCTATTTCTTCTGTGGCCTGCCTTCTCTTCCTTGCTAAGTCACACCTATACCTACTACTACTTCTGAATGTCCTTCCTTTTCTCCTCTTCTCTCTCTCAGGGTTCTGATGGAATTGGGGTTCAGAGTACTGTGGTCATCTTACCCTCACATTTCTCCCCCACTGGGAGTATGGACCAGAATTCTTTATGGGGTGCAGAAGATGGAAGGTCTGGCTTCTGTAATTGTTTCTCCACTGGACATGGTTGGTGGCAGGTGGATCCATACCCCAGCCAAAGCAGGCTATTTTTAAATGATCCAGTTCCTTATTTATTTATTTTTAATTTTTAATTATATTTGTTGGATAGAAACAGATAGAAATAGAGAGGGGGAGAGAGAGAGATGGGGAGACACCTGCAGCACTGCTTCACCACTTGCAAAGCTTTCCCCCTGAAGATGGGGACTGGGGGCTCAAACCTGTATCCTTGTGCATTGTAATATATGCCCTCAGCCAGGTGTGCCACCACCCGGCCCCCAGTTCCTTATTTACTAGGGCACTGCAGTAACTCTACTCACAATAGATAGGTTTCAGGTGTGCTCTTAGCAGCTCCCAGCCTCTCTCCCCACAGAGCAGTAGAGCTGCCTGGGAGACGAGGTCTCTGCTCTCTGCACTGGGCACAGGTCTCCCTAGGACCTCTGAATCTAGAGCCCAGGGCAAACGGATGAGTACAAGGCCTCTTTGTTTTACAAGTATGGGGAGTCTCAATTTTCTCCACTGGGCAGGTATTCATCTTCAACAAAAGTATTTACATACAGGCCCTAAAACAGTCAGGCATTGGAGGAGAGGGGAACATGAGACATTACACACTGACACCTTTCTCTCCACCATGAAGCCACCTCCCCTCCTCACCCCAAGAGGAATTGCTTTATTTCTGATGAACTTACAGCTGTTTTCTACTATCTAACGATAACATTTGGATTGGATGAAGTATATGGTCCTGGGGTGCATTCTCTTCTGTTACCACAGGAGGGTGACAAAATACCATAATACGTGATGTTTGCAAAGAGCCCCTTCAAAGGGAGCCCTGCCTTTTTCTCAGTGATTATGGTAACATGAGGTCCCAGCCCACTGCCTCTATCATTGCTGACAGCTCTCCTTCCTTTGGGGAGTTAAACAATGGGACAAGATTAACTCAACCAGGACGGATACTGGAGCTTAGTGGCAGGGAGGGGATGAAAGCTGACACCTCACACATCTTTGTCTTTCTTTCCCTGTGGAACCACTACCCCTGCTGGGCTCCTCAGTTTCTGTTCAATGAGTTAGCATATCTGTTTACTTGTGTTTACTTGTGACATTTGGATTCAATGAAGTATTTTTCCTGAGGTGCATTCTACTCTATGTCCACGAGAGGGCGACATAAAACTGAGCTACAAGTTGTTTGCAAGGGATCCCTCCCAATGGTGTACCAGCTTCTTCTTTTGAGACAACACGAGGTGGAGGTGAACGCTCTAGCATTACCGAGAGCTTGACTTCATTTGAAGAGCGTCCCCAGAAGCCTGGGAGACCACAAAGCCTGAGAGATCAAGAGCTCAACACCCCCTTTGACCACCCTTCACCTGTCTCAAGGTCTATACACCTATATGGCCTGTACTTTCCTCTAATTCCTACTCTGACTTCAGGACACATTGCTGAGGTTGTCTGCCCAGGAAAGTCAGGATGGCATCACAGCATCTGCAACTTGGTGATTGAAAGGCAATTAAATATAAAGCAGGATAAATTGTTTAATAAACAAGAACCCAAAGGTAAGAATAGAGCAGATGAAATTAGGGGGTCTTTGTGTGGGAAGAAGCTAGAAAGTCTATTTTAAGTCTATTCCAAGGGGCTCACGACTTCAGTAATTTTTGACTGAGCCTGATAGCTGACATGTAAGAGGACTAAAAATATTGAGACATGCTTTTTTTAACAGCAGACTCTGACCTAGCTATATAGTCAGGAACATGGGGTCATAGTCTTTAGAGGATCTGACTCGTACATTTATGTACATTTATTTCTGGCCCCAGTCAACACTCCATTGGCCCATTGACACTCTCCCCCTCAGGACAGCAATCTGCATTTTTCTCCTCCTGGATGTGGACCACTGAATGATCAAGAAAGAGGTTCCTGCACAGCCACCACACAGGCCTTCCTCTGTGGGGAACGGGGTGTGGTGAAAGCTCTTATCTCCGGGGCCAGGCAGTGGCACACCCCATTAAGAGCACATTTCACCATGTGCAAGAACCCAAAGTCAAGCCTCTGCTCCCCCCCTTCAGGGGAACGCTTCATGAGCATAAAGCAGGTCTACAGATGGCTCTCTTTCTCTCCACCTCTCTAGCTCCCCACACCTCTCAGTTTCTCCCTGTCCTGTCAAATAAGCATAGAAAGAAAAAGAAAAATAGCCACCAAGAGCAGAGGATTCATAGTGCAGGCACCAGTGATTACCATGGTGAAAGAGAAAGAGAGAGAAAGAGAGAGAGAGAGAGAGAGAGAGAAGGAGGAGGAGGATGAGGAGGAAAGCTCTTGTCTCTAGAATCAGAGCAACCAGGAGGACAGAGGCAAGGCAAGAAACACTCACTGGAGCCTCACAGGGACACCTCATTCGTGTCCTTGAGGCATCAGCCAGGCCTCTAGGACGGGGAGGGTGACTTCGCTCCTTCAGCCCTGCAGGGCAGGAGATTGGCCATGAAGAACAGGAGAAGCAGCATCTTCTGTGACAGGCTGGCCAGCTCTGCTGCGACCCAGCTCCCTGCCTCACTGTTCAGTCCTCCAGTGAAGGAGTAAGGGGCAGCTTCAGTGGCCGCCCGTGCCCTCCTGGCTGCCCTGATTCAAGAGACAGGAGATTTCCTCATCCCCCTTCCCCACAGAGGAGAGTCTGTGTGGTGAAGGTGTTGCCAGAAGCTCATTCTCCAACACTGTAGTGTGACCACATCCACGAAGAGAAAACCCTGCTGTGTCTCCCAGAGGGAAAGACTCCGGGGGGTGTTTAGCGTTGGCCAGAACCGGCTCCTCAGACACTGAACACGACCCCATACACCTGAATTTGTGATGAATTAATTGTCTGCTCTCTAAAATGGCAAGTATCTATTCAATTCTACTAATGGAGCTTAACCTGAGTTTTTTTTTATTTCTTTACTGGGGGATTAATGTTTTACAGTCAATAGTAAATATAATAGTTTGTACATGCATAACATTCCTCATTTTTCCACATAAAAATACAACCCCCACTCGGTCCTCTGCCATCCTTTTCCAGGACCTGTACTCTCACCTCACCCCACGCACCCCAGAGTCTTTTACTTTGGTGCAATACACCAACTCCAGTTCAGGTTCTACTTGTGTTTTCTCTTCTGATCTTGATTTTCAACTTCTGTCTACAAGTGAGATCATCCCATATTCATCCATTTGCTTCTGACTTATCTCACTTCACATGATTTCTTCAAGCTCCATCCAAGATGGGGTAAAGAAGGTGAAGTCACCATTTTTAATAGCTGAGTAGTATTCCATTGTGTGTATATATACTACAACTTGCTCAGCCACTCATCTGTTGTTGGACACCTGGGTTGCTTCCAGGTTTTGGCTATGACAAATTGTGCCGCTATGAACATAGGTACACACAGATCTTTTTGGATGGGTGTGTTGGGTTCCTTAGGATCTATCCCCAGGAGAGGAATTGCAGGTTAACCTGAGTTTTGTTGGATATATATATATATATATATATATATATATATATATATATATATATCCACGCACTACTGTCTCTTGAAACACACAGGCCTAGGACCTCATAATCTGTGGACTGTTTTTGGTAGGTTAATGACTTGCAAACTGTTGAGATGGGGAGTTGGAGCAGA
The DNA here is from genome assembly GCF_950295315.1 of Erinaceus europaeus. NCBI lineage: Eukaryota > Metazoa > Chordata > Mammalia > Eulipotyphla > Erinaceidae > Erinaceus > Erinaceus europaeus. Next base: position 68,181,052 of record NC_080177.1, read on the forward strand.
TTGGGAGTGAAGCTGACTGGGAAGTTGTCAGAAACAATCAGAAGCTGAGAACTGGGAGAAAAGTTTTGGGGGACAGCTACTTTCGCATTTATCTACTGGAAGTGGTCCCTGAATTGACAGATTTTCTCATCTTGTTATTATTCAGACATTAGGAACCTTGATTTTAGAGGTAGGCAATTATTACCTGATACAATTTACACATTACAGTGTGCAATGACCCAAGTTCAAGCCCCCAATCTCACATTCACACTCTACTGCCCCCCCAGTCACCCAGCTCAGCAGAGGAGACCCCCGGACTCTCACCAGACGAGCCCACAGGGGTGTGTGTCTGGGGCACCCACAACACTCTCCCAGCTCCACACAGTTTTCAGCCATCAGGCAGTATCCATTCTCTTTTGTCTTCGAACACAGAGAAGTCCAGAGCCCTTTTCTCTTCCAGGGGAGATCTCCTGGGGCAGAGAGGCCACACCCCACTCCCGGCCCTACATGGCATCGATCAGTCACTCTCACGATGGGGAGGTCAAGAGGAACTGCGGTGGTTTCCTGGTCAGAGAGGACTTCGTTTTGACTGCAGCTCACTGTCGTGAAAGGTGAGGGCAACAAAGCAGATGCTGTCTTGGGGGGGATGCTTGGCATAGCCCAGGGCACGTAGCTAAGGAAGTTCCCTAACGCTCAGCACCAGGGGCCAATCAGAGGAGCATGGAGCTGACAGATAGGGACAAGAGATGTGGACACAAGGGCGGAGGGGCTGGGTGGCAAAGCAGGCTTTGAAAACCAGCCTGTCAGCTGCAGAGGAGCCTCCACAAAAACTTAAATCTGCTGGGGGGGTGGCAGGAGTACATTCACCAAAGCACACATTACCATATGCAAGGACCCAGGTTCAATCCCTCCGTCCCCACCTGTAGGAAGGAAGCCTCACAAGAGGTGAAACAGGGCTGCAAGTATCTCTTTCTTTCCCTCTCTATCTTCTCTCCTCCTCTCAATTTCTCTCTGTCCTAGCAAGTAAAAAGAAAAAAAAAAAAAAACCCTGGCCACCAGATGTCGTGGATTCAACTCACCATGCAGACGCTGCAAATAACACAACAAGCGGTGACAGACACGGCAGTAACAAAACAAAGTGAACCTGCCCTTTGGACAGTGAGCTATAGTTCTGTCCTCAACAGTTTTATTGCTCCTTTACAGGAATATGTCTGTAACCCTGGGTGCCCACAATCTCAATAAAAATGAAAAGAACCAGCAGGTCATTCCAGTGTTTCAAGCCTTCCTTCACAAGTCTTACAGTCTCTTGAAAAGAGACAACGACATCATGCTGCTGAAGGTACTATCCTCGAGCTCTCAGCTGCCCTCGCAGGGGCGTGAGGCAGCGGACACTCTACTCGGGGTCTCCATTCCCGCCTCTCCTCCAAGCTGCATCTCTTTCTGCTTCGCTGGGATATGATGGGATGCGAGGGTCTCGGGGGCTGACGGCATAAAGGTCACAGCTGCGGGGGTCCGGCAGGGGCAAATCTAATCCGCCTGCCCACCCCCACCAGCTGAGATACAAGGCCCGACTGACCAGCGCGGTGAAGCTCATCAGCCTGCCCAGCAGAGAGGACTGGGAGAAGCCAGGCCAGGTGTGCAGTGTGGCAGGATGGGGACGAACGTCCAACGGACGCTATCCGAGCAAACTCCGAGAGGTGGAGCTGCAAGTGCAGGCTGGTGAGAAGTGCCAGCGTCTCTTCAGATACTTCAACGCGTCCACCCAGCTGTGTGTGGGGAGTCCTGGGGACAGGAAGTGCGCTGGCGCCGTAAGTGGACAGGCACCATCCCGGCCTTTCCCTGGGGTCCCTATACACAGGTGTCACGACAGACCTCCAGCCGGCATCCATGGTGCATCATAGCCAGAGGCAACTCCCTTCAGAAAACACTCTTCCATTTCTCCCGGGGAAGCAGGGAGCCAGGGGCTGGATTTAGATGAGCGAGAACACAGCCCAGACAGTCTCACAGTACAGGATTCATAGAAGCCTAGAGATGGCATCTCAAACACAGAACCAGGGTCTTAATTGTCACCCCTCAGCCCCCTCCCTCAAACACCTGAACCCTGGGGGGGTGGTGAGGACCAGGGAGAAAATGAAGCTGAGGGAAGGGAAGATGGTGACTGACTCTTCTCCCTTTTCTGTTCTCAGGGGGACTCTGGAGGACCTCTTGTGTGTGGCAATGTGGCCAAGGGCATTGTCAGCTATGGTCTGGAAGAACCAGAGAGACCTCCTGAAGTCTTTACCAAGGTCTCAAGCTATCTGGACTGGATCGACAGGATAATGAACGTCTCCTGAGGTGGCTAGACCACCGTCCTTGTGTTCTGGATCAGCACCCACACCTGTGTGTACATGGGTGTGGGTGTGAGGGGGGTTGGGACACGCTGAATAAAGACAGTCATGCAGAGAGAGTGGCTGGCTTCTTTGACTTGACTGAGTATTTCTGGACAGCAGCTGTGAAACAGGTCTGCTCCTCTCCTCTGTCTGTCCCCCGTTTGCCAGCTCCACTCTGTCTACACTGACCACTGCACACATCAGGCACTGTCCAGCCCATCAGCACCCACTCAGGGAGAGCCCTGCCTGGCCCTGTGGGCAAGAGGGCGCCTCCTTCAGACATCAGTGGGCTCATTCCCAAAGGCTCTCAAGGGTGTCCTGTCTCTACTCCATACCAGCCCTGACTAGCAGAGAATGGGGAGAGAGAGGCCGGGTGGTGGCACACCTGGTGGAGCACACATAATTGCAATGCACAAGGACCCAGGTTCAAGCCCCTACAGGAGGAAAGCTTTGCAAGTGGTGAAGCAGGGCTGCGGGTGTCTCTCTGCCTCTCTTCCTCTCTATCTCCCCCTTCCCTCTCAATTTCTGACAAATAAATAGATATTTTTTTTAATCTGAAAAGAGAGAGAGAATGGGGAGAGAGTACCTGCACCCCAGCTCCCTCATCAGATGGCGGCATGACCTACTAGGTTCACCTTCTCCGCCACCTCCGCTCTATGTACTGGCTCCCTCTTTCACAAAGGGAAACAGCTGGGAGCCTCCCCACTCCTCAGAGGAGAGCATGCGACCCTGTGACAAGCAGGCTATGTCCAAAACTTTATAACCCCCCCCCCAATGCAGGGTCAATTCAACCTGTCGCATCCATTTCTTCACACCCTACAGTCGTAATGTTGCCACACCCCCCACCTTGCAGCCTCTCTGTGAGCCTGTCCACCTGGTCATAGATGGCAGCCTGGGGTCATGATGGCTCCAAGCCACTACTGACACTATCCCAGCAGCCTCTGGGCTTGAGATGACACCTGAATGGATCTGGCCTTGTTACTCCTGCCCTCAATCAATACACGTTCTCACCCACCTCCCAACTGGCATCCTGGGACACTGCAGTGTCACAGCAAGCAGCCCCGTAACCGCTGTGCCGTCAGCAGCTCTTTTGACTTCCGTGCTCCATTATAGAATCCCTGCTCCCCTTTCTGGCCCTTTGACAAATCTCATCCTGTGGGCACACTGAGAGTTCTCAGGGAAGGCAGCGGGGAGATAGCATAGTAGTTATGCAAAAAAGTCTCTCATGCCTCAGGCTTCAAAGTCCCAGGTTCAGTTCCCTGCACCACCATAAACCAGAGCTGAGCAGTGTTTCTGCACCCCAAAACAATTTTGATCCATATTCCCAGTGGGGGAGAAGTGATAGGAGGAAGAGGATAAGGAGGCTCTGAACTCCAGCTCCATCGGGTCCCAGAGAGAGAGGAGGGGAAAAGGGAGAGATATTTGGATGTAGTAATAGGGTTATGTGTGGCTTAGAGGGGAAAGGAGGGCTGGACCTGGAAAGAAAAAGTGGACAATTACATACAAATATAGACAGTTGTAGAGATGACAGTTAGCCCATGTCTGCAACCTTGGGAGAACCTCAGTACTGTCAATGGAGGGATTGGGGATTCAGAACTCGGGTGGTGGGAACTATCAAACACTTCAGAGGAAAACGTTGGCAGAACTTGCGGCAACATGTGCACTCGACTAGGAGCACCACTGCCTGGCCCCCAGTGCTTCTTCTCTCTTTGTCTAACTGCAGTACTGACTGCTCTAGTTAGGACTTCCAGTATCAGATCTGTATGTTTGTGTCAATTCAAAAAAAAAACAACCTGGTTTTAAAATATCTGAAAATACCTTATAGTGCTTATAGTGCTGGTGTAGAATGACGAGAACTCGAGGACAAATTGGTGCGCGTGTCTGGAAATAGCTTACTGCAGCAGTGATCTGCAGCCACACACGATACCATGAATAAATCTTACCGAACACAACTTCAGATTAAAGACTCGAGCTGAGGACAGAATACAGTTCAGATGAAGCTGTGGCTGCCTGCCCAGGACGCTTCAGAGCTCCTCCAAGCAGGCCGTCCCTGACGCGCCTCCCCACCACAGCACTCTGCTTGCAGACCTCATCATCTCTGTATCATCGGGACCTGGCATCTAGCAAGTGCCCATCAAGTAATATCTTTAATTAACAAAGTAAGTGAGTGCATTTTTTTTTGCCTCCAAACTTATCACTGGGGCTCAGTACCGTAACTACAAACCCACTGCTCCCGGCAGCCTTTTTTTTTTTTTTTTTGATAGGACAGACATAAATTGAAAGAGGAGGGGGAGATAGAGATGGAAAGATAAAGACAGACACCTGCAGACTTGCTTTCCCGCTTGTGAAGCGTCCCTCCTGCAAGTGGGGAGCCAGGGCTTGAACCCAGATCCTTGTGCAGGTCCTTAAACTTAGTACTGTATCACAGAATCAGGTGCTCCACCACCTGGACCCTGTGGGTGGCATTTTGTCAAGAAACCTACAGCCTGAGAGGAATGGAGAATCTTGACACCCAGACTGGATGATACAGGTGCTGTCACTGAGAGAGCTTATGTGACAGAGAATAGTTACAGACAGTTGAGACTGGAGGAGATAGTCAGCCATGTGCCATCTGATTATCAAGAGATTCAGGCTTGATTAAAAAAAAAAAAAAAACCACGAAAGCAAGAAGGAGTTGAGAAAATGGGAAAGTGAACATAAATAGCAGCACGGGAGGCCCCAGAACACAACATGAAGAGGGAATGAACTGCCCAGCCCTCAGTTCCCTGAGTATAACACAAACCACAAGAATGCACTTTCCCAAGGCTGAGAAGCCCCAGGGCACAGAACAACACTCCTCTGGGAACAGAATGAAGAGGTCAAGAGTCCTTCCCCAGCCCCACCCAAATAGGGAAACAAAGAGACAGGCTGGGAGTATGGATAGGCCTGTCAACGCCCATGTTCAGTGGGGAAGCAATTACAGAAGCCAGACCTTCCACCTTCTGCAACCCATAATGACCCTGGGTCCATACTCCCAGAGGGATAAAGAATAAGAAAGCTATCAGGGGAGGGGATGGGATACAGAGTTCTGGTGGTGGAAATTGTGTGGAGCTGAACCACTCTTACCCTATGGTTTTGTCAGTGTTTCCTTTTTATAAATAAAAATTTTAAAAAAAAAGAGTCCTTCAGACACTGTCAAAGGACTGGGGCAAGTAGGAGACTGCTGAAGTGTTGGAAGGTGTTGTCTGTTTCCTTCAGCTTTTAGAGTGCTAGAACAATGTAAATGGAAACAGTTCTGATTCACAAACTGTTGGAAAAGGTAGGCAATCTTGGAGACTGATAAAGCTAATACAAGGGAGTTGGGCAGTAGTGCAGCGGATTAAGCACACATGGTGCAAAGTGCAAAGACCAACATAAGGATCCTGGTTCAAGCCCCCGTCTTCTCACCTGCAGGGGAGTCGCTTCACAGGCGATGAAGCGGTCTGCCAGTGTCTGTCTTTCTCTCCCCCTCTCTGTCCTATCTAACAATGACGACATCAATAACAACAACAGTAATAACTACAACAACAATAAAAAGACAACAAGGGCAACAAAAGGGGAAAAGAAATTAAATAAATAAACAAATAAAGCTAATACAAATTCACTTTAGGTGCTTACTTGATACTTCACCAAAAAATAAAGTGATAATTTATTCCTTGCCATTCTAGTGCCCGTATTACTGATGACTAGAGAAGGGGCCAAGATAGATGAAGAAACAGAGCCCTGAATCACAAAGCTAGTAAAGGATGGTACCGGAATTCCAGTGCAGTCTGGCTTCAGAGATCTGAACTACCTATCTAATCTACCAAGCCCTTAGATATGTGGTCTGATTCTCATGCCTGAGGCTCCAAAGTCCCAGGTTCAAACCCCTGCACCACCATAAGCCAGAGCTGGCAGTGCTCCAGTGTTTCTCTCTCTTTGCATCTCTCTCAAAAGTAAATAAAATATATATATATATAAATAAATATTATATATATATATATGGTCTGAATAAGTCTGCTGTAAGAAAACAGGTGGCCTTTCCCAAGCCTTGGCCATGTGGTCTATTGATCTGTGCATTTTACTAAGAGGCATCTGTCCTGGGAGATTCACTCCTCTCTCCCTATCTCTTCTTTATGGAATCTTTTTTTTTTTTTCAGTTCTTAGTTCACAAGTTTATTATGAAAAACACCGCAGTGCTCTTGTGCAGTAACATCTTAATACAGGAGGAAAAAAACTGTTCTGGGTTAAGTGCAGGTGGCGCAAAGCGCAAGGACCAGTATAAGGATCCCGGTTCAAGCCCCAGCTCTCTACCTGCAGGGGAGTCGCAGATCTTCAAGTGTCTATCTTTCTTTCCCCCTCTCTGTCTTCCCCTCCTTTCTCTATTTCTCTCTGTCCTGTCCAACAATGATGACAACAATAGTAAACACAATAAAAAGAAACAACAAGGGCAACATAAGGGAATAAATAAATAAATAAAATAAAACAGTTCTGTTCAAAATAATTCACCAGCTTCTGACAGAAAGAGAGAGACAGGCTGGGAGTATGGATCAACCTGCCAACGCCCATGTCCAGTGGAGAAGCAATTACAGAAGCCAGACTTCCCACCTTCTGCACCCCATAAAGATCTCAGGTCCATACTCCCAAAGGGATAAGGAATAGGAAATTTTCCAATGGAGGAGAGGGGATATGGAAGTCTGGTGTTGCCAACTATGTAGAATTGTGCCTCCCCTTTTAAAAATATTTATTTACTTATTCCCTTTTGTTGCCCTTGTTTTATTGTTGTAGTTATTATTGTTAGTTATTGATGTCATCGTTGTTGGATAGGACAGAGAGAAATGGAGAGCTATGGGGAAGACAGAGAGAGGGAGAGAAAGACAGACACCTGCAGACCTGCTTCACCGCTTGTGAAGTGACTCCCTTGCAGGTGGGGAGCCGGGGCTCAAACCGGGATCCTTATGCTGGTCCTTGTGCTTTGCACCACGTGTGCTTAACCCGCTGCGCCACCGCCCAACTCCCAGAATTGTGCCCCTTTTATCCTGTGGATTTATTGATCATTATTAAATCAATAAAAAAAATTAAGAGATAATCAGCACCTCAGATGTCACTCAGCAAGTGAAGCACATGCCTTCCATGCTTGAGACCCTGGGTCTAATCCCCAGCACCATCTGGAACATCTCTTTCCTCTCTCTCTCTCTCTCTCTCTCTCTCTCTCTCTCTGTGCAGCACCAAGGACAGAAACAGGTGGAGCTACATCTAGGGTAGAGTCAAGCTTGAGGGCCTCTCTGTTTCTCCTTTCCACCAGAAGAAACAGCAAAGCCTTCCTCTCTCCTCTCCGCCTCTCTCTTTGACTCTGAAAACTACTGGGGGGGGGGGGGGAGTCAGACCAAAGAAAAAGCTTAATAGCAGTCATTCACACAGTACTACACAGGGAAAAGACAGCGGTTCATTCCCAGAACTACAGATAAAGAAGTAAACTAAAGGGAGAAGTAAGGAAATGCAGGGATAATCCACAGGAAAAAAATCAGTACCCGGGAAAACAATGATGTCAGACTCTGGAAGGTTAGATAAAGATCCCGGAGCAGCAGCCCAGCAATTAACAGAAACCACAGGTTGGGGCTGGGTGGTAGTGCACCCAGTTGAGCACACAGATTAGCATGTGCAAGGTCCCAGGTTCAAGCCCCTGCTCCCCACCTGCAGGGGGAAATCTTCATAAGAGGTGCAGTGGTACTGCAGGTCTCTCTCTCTCTCTCTCTCTCTCTCTCTCGTTATCTCCTCCTGTATCAATTTCTTTTTGTCCTATCCATTTTCTGGGGGGAAGGGGGGAGGCAGTAGATTCATCATACAGGCACTGAGCACCAGCGATAACCTTGGTGGCAAATAAATACTTTTTTAAAAGAAAGAAACCACATATGACAGAAGCATGAAAGGCTCTTGAAGTGGCACCTCGTGACTCTTAACCACACTGGCTCTGTGCAGCTGCCTGACCCACTCCATTCCTGGCAGCAATCACAATCAAATTAGCTTCAAGCAGACATGTGAAAAGGGCAGTTGGTACCACACAGGTCTCTGCAAACAGTCACCAGATACAAAATCCCCCCTGAGAGATTTAGTCTGAGGTGTGTGGGACTCTCCACTGCTGGCCTGGCTGACCCTGACTGCTGCTAGAACTGCTGATGTCATGGAGGTACCTCAGTAGTGCAGTGCATACCCTGCATGCATTAGGCCCTGGGTTCAAGCCCCAACACCTACCTCTCCCTCTCCCTCTCTATGTCTCTCTCTCTCTCTCTCTCTCTCTCATAAAAAGGAAAGAAAGGCTGGGGGTATGGATCGACCTGCCAACATCTATGTCCAATGGAGAAGCAATTACAGAAGCCAGACCTCCCACCTTCTACACCTCATAATGACCCTGGGCCCATACTCCCAGAGGGTTAAATAATAGGAAAGCTATCAGGGGAAGGGATGGTATAAAGAGTTCTGGTGGCAGAAATTGTGTGGAATTGTACCCCTCTTATCTTATGCAGTGTTTTCATTTTATAAATAAAAATTTAAAAAGGAATGCCCAAGGCCAAAAAAAATTTAAAAATTAAAAAAAAAAGAGAGAGGCTGGGAGTATGGATGGACCTGTCAACGTCCATGTCCAGCGGAGAAGCAATTACAGAAGCCAGACCTCCCACCTTCTACACCCCATAATGATCCTGAGTCCATGCTCTCCAAGGGATAAAGAACAGGGAAGCATCCAATGGGACATGGAAATCTAGTGGTGGGAACTGTACCCCTGTTATCTTACAATCTTGTTAATGATTACTGAATCACTAATAAAATTTAAAGAAAAAAAAAAAAAGAAAGAGAGACTAGCTGCATCACAAGACTTATGAGAGAAGCATGCCTGGTTTAAGGAAGTTTCCCCAATCCCATGTATGACTGTCGTGACTATCGTACCCCAATCCCATGTATGACTATCGTGACTATCGTGTTAACGGGAGGCTGTTGGGAGTTGATGGGACAGAGATGACAGTAACACAGAACCAACTGCCCTCAGAGAAGCAATGAGCCCATGATAAATGAGCAAAAGCAATAGGAAGCTCTCTCTGCCAGGGCTCACTCCAGACAAAGACAGCTCTCCCCTGAGACACTGAAACCCACCTCCCCTCAACCTTTTCCTTCCCTTCCTACATTATTCACTAACTTTTATTTTCTTTTTTCTTTTTTTTATTTGTAAAAAGGAGATATTGACAAAACAAAGGATAAGAGGGGTACAGCTCCACACAGTTCCCACCACCAGCTCTCCGTATCCCCTCCCATCCCCTCCCCTGATAGCTTTCCTATTCTTTATCCCTCTGGGAGTATGAACCCAGGGTCATTGTGGGCTGCAGAAGGTGGAAGGTCTGGCGTCTGTAACTGCTTCCCCGCTGAACATGGGCGTTGACTGGTCAATCCATACTCGCAGCCTGTCTCTCTCTTTCCCTAGTAGGGTGTGGCTCTGGGGAATCCGAGCTCCAGGACACATTGGTGGGGTTGTCTGTCCAGGGAAGTCTGGTCGGCATCATGCTGGCATCTGGAATCTGGTGGCTGAAAAGAGAGTTAACATACAAAGCCAAACAAATTGTTGATCAGTCATGGACCTAAAGACTGGAATAGTGCAGATGAAGAGTTGGGAGTTGCTCCGTTTTGTACATAGCTAGTAGGCATATTTTAGTTATATTCCAAAGGGCCTGTGCCTATACTAGTGGTTTTGTTTTGTTTTGCTTTGTTTTCCTGAGCCTGAAATCTGATATGCAGGTGGATCCAAGTTATTGTCTGGGGAGATGATGTCATGGCTAGAAAAGGGACAGAAAGCTGAATCAGGGAAGAGAGTAGCTCCCTAATATGGGAAAGGGGCATAAATATTGTTGACTGTAAACCCCATCGATTTGATTTGGTTTGGGGCCCATATTCAGCTTAGGAGCCTATGTGATCTCTGCATCCCTGTAGATCTGAGCTCACATTCTGTGGTCATGAGTAGGAACATTCCAAGCTGCCCCCATATCAGGACCCATCTTCCTCAGGTGTAGCATAGAGTATGTTATCCATCCTCCCCCCTTCGGAGGATGGAACATTCTCTACCGTTATTGATTCAAGTTGAGGACAAGGTCCTATAGGGGGCCCACAAAGGGGTCTATTTTGTTGTTCCTGGTAGATGACCGGTAACAATGGAGAGAGGGATTTATTTGAGGTCTAGGCCCATCAAGTCTGTTTGGGAATCTCAGGACTTCCCGAATAGGACCCCAGCTGGTGGGTTGGACTGATAGTGACTAGAGTCATCATTAAAGTCTGCCAGTCTCTTGCCCTTATTCAGCTTTTGCAGTCCTTGCTTTGCTAAGGTTAGCTTTGGAGTGAGTGAGAGAACTGTAGTAATAGGAAGTAGGTGAGGAGGGTATCTAAGTCTAATTAGATACTATTTCATTAGGAATTTCATACTGACTCACTGCCGACTATTGTGTACTTTTGCTTTCAGGTATATACTTTGCCCTAATTTATGGATACGTGTGAACATATGCTCTATCTCATGGGACCTGATCTATATCTAGGTTTTGGGACTTTGTTAGGAAGTGAACCACCTGGAATGGAATTAGAGAATACTATGAAAGAAAAGGTCTCACCCAAGTAATGAAGCTGAAGGGTAGACATTCCACACCTGAAGTCTCTGAACACAGTCTGAAGTGAAGCATACTGAGGTGGTACTCATTGCATTGATTAGGTTGGGATCAGTGGATGCAATATTTTTTGGTATGAATTGAGAGAAGCATGCAGGAAAGTGAGCCTCACCCTAGAGGTTCCAGGACTGGGGGAAATATAGGCTCTATAGAGGAAATGTGAGGTTCCTGCTATCTTAGGGTTCAAGAAGACAATAGATAGTTATTGTTATAATCACATTATTTAGTAATTGGGTTAACTTTGAAAAATCCCTTTGTTAGGATTTGCTGTACCATAGCCAGCATCACCATAGTTCGTGTCCTTTGACATTATTTGTATGTAGCTGTGCCACCGGTTGTTTCTGTTCTCCCTGGTCTAGGCTTTTGAGAGAATCAACATATCAAAGACTCAGCCTATGTATTAAAAAGACTCATTCCATGCTTTAAAAAGTTTGAGACATACAATCAATTTTCCCCTCTCATATTAATTAAATAGTGATTTATATGACTACAAAATAATAGGAGTGTATATCAACACCATTCCCACCACCAAAAGACTGTGTCCCATCCCACCCACCACCTACCTCCCCTACTGTCCTGGGAAGCCGAATATCCAACCTCACCCTAGGGATTTTACTTTGGTGCCCTACTCCACACTAACTTTTCAAGTACCTACACAATTAAATAAAAAGTCTGAGTTGTCTCTGCACCCTAAAAAGAATTTTGATCCATACCCTTGGAGGGGAAGAAATGTTAGGGGAAGATGACTACACAGTTCTGAATTCCAATTCCATCAGCACCTGCAGAGAGGAGAGCAAAAAAGGAAGACATTCAGAAATAGCAGTGGGTGTGAGTTAGAAAGGAAGAGAAGAAGACGAAGAAGAAGAAAAAGAGGAAGAAGGAGAAGGAGGAGAAAAAGAAAGAGGAGGCAGAACCATAGAATAAATAAATATATTAATAGATAGGTAGGTAGGTAGTTATAGAAATAATATTCAGGGAGTCGGACGGTAGCACAGCAGGTTAAGTGCATGTGGTAAAAAGCTAACGATCGATCCTCAAGAAGAATAACAGAGGACCTCGTGGGAGTTGTACTGTTATATGGAGAACTGGGAAATGTTGTGCATGTATAAACTATTGTATTTACTGTCGAATGTAAAACATTAATTCCCCAATAAAGAAATTTTAAAAAAGAAAAGAAAAGCTGAGGATCCTGGTTCGAGTCCCCGGCTCCCCACCTGCAGGGGAGTCGCTTCACAAGCAGTGGAGCAGGTCTGTCTGCAGGTGTCTATCTTTCTCTCCCCCTCTCTGTCTTCCCCTCCTCTCTCCATTTTTCCCTGTCCTCTCCAACAACAACAACATCTATAATAACTACAACAATAAAACAACAAGGGCAACAAAAGAAAAATAAATAAATAAATATTTAAAATAATAATAATAGTAATAATATTCAGCCAATATCTGTGACCATTGGAGAACTACTGCAGTTTCCAGTGGAGGGAACAGGGACACAGAACTGTGGTGGTGGGAATGGTGTGAAATTATACCCCTGTTATCTCATAATTTTGTAAATCAATATTCCCTTCTCAATTTCTCCCTGTCAAATAAGGAAGGAAAGGAAGGGGAGGAGAGGGGAGAAGAAGGGAGGGAAGGGAAGGGAAAGGGAAAGAGAGGGGAGGGAAGGGGAGAGGAAGGAGAAAGGGAAGGAAAGGGAAGGAAAGGAAAGGGAAGGGAAGGGAAGGGAAGGGAAGGGAAGGGAAGGGAAGGGAAGGGAAGGGAAGGGAAGGGAAGGGAAGGGAAGGGAAGGGAAGGAAAGGAAAGGAAAGGAAAGGGAAGGGAAAAAATGGCCGCTAGCAGTGGTGAATTTGTCGTGAAACCACCAAGCTCCAGAGATAACCCTGGTGGCAAAAACAAAAAAATAAACTTTTTTTTTATTTAAAAAATAAAAAGAGGAATCAAGGCAGTGGCTCAAGCGATAAGCACACAAGTTACTATGCGTGAAAACCCAGGTTTGAGCCCCTGGTCCCCACCTGTAAGGGGGAAGCTTCACAAGCAGTGGAACAGGCTGCAAGTGTCTCTCCCCCTCCCGCCTCTCTGTCTCTATCATAATTAAAGAAAGAGAGAGAAAGAGATTTTTAAAAGAATTTTCTGCTGGGAGTGGTGGATTTGTCATGCAAACACCAAGCTCCAGGGATAAACCTGGTGGCAGAACAAGGAATGGGGGAAGAGCTGGACCCTGCCGGACTGATGATTCGGAATGTGTTGCAAACCACACACAAGATTAGACATTGGCTTGGGTCTTAGAAATCTCAGACGTGAAGTTAGGCGAGATAAGATTTCCCTTAGTAAACCCTTAAACTATAAGCTTGTAACTGAAAACCCAAACCCGATCATTTTCTTTCTGTAAGTTCTTTAATGCACTTTGAGATCATTAACCGCTTATACTCATTTCCACAGGTAGCCTGTATAAGTACTTGGTCCCTTAAAGCCTAGCCCCAACTAGAGATGCCTGCAGGTTATCATTTTAGACTGTGTGCTACACATGTCACAAATGATCGCTTACAAATCACAACAAACAGCCTCACTTAGAGAGGGTAAGCACTGTCTTTAGGCAGGTCTAGATTAGCAGACCTCTAGCAGGTAACACAGCTCACTTCACAGAACTGGGGTTTAGGCTCTTTGGAGGTACTTCCAGTGCCGCCATGACAAAGCTGAAAAAACTACCTGGTTCTTTGCAGAAAAATTGGCTGATGCCTATAGCACCTAAAAAAAAAAAATCTGTGTCTTTGGGAGTCGGGCGGTAACACAGCCGGTTAAGCGCATGTGGCGCAAAGTGCAAGGATAGGCTTAAGGATCCTGGCTTACGGCCCCGGCTCCCCACTTGTTGGGGAGTTGCTTCACAGGCGGTGAAGCAGGTCTGCAGGTGTCTATCTTTCTCTCTCCCTCCCTGTCTTCCCCTCCTCTCTCCATTTCTCTCTGTCCTATCCAACAATAACATCAATAATAACTACAACAATAAATCAACAAGGGCAACAAAAGGAAATGAATAAATATATTTTTTTTTAAATCTGTGTCTTCCATTCGTTTCTATTCTGACTCGGAAGAGCTGTGTTTCGTGAGAAAAGCGCAAGTGCCACCCTAGCGGCCAGGGTTCATGGGCTCTGACCACACTCCAACTCCAAGAGAACAAGGGGAGGCAGAGTTAGAATCTAATGAGGAAGATAGGCCAGAATGAAGAGCTGAAACGGGACTGGGTGGTTTCTGTGGTTTCCAACCCTCCCTTCAACTTCTGGGGTTATAAAAGGAGGGGGCAAGGGAGGGGGTGACAGACAGACTCAGCTAACCATGGGCAGTGTCTCCAGGAAAATGCAGGTCCTGCTCCTTTTGTGGCTCTTTCTCTTCCCCCCTGAAGCCAGAGCTGGTGAGTCTACGGTGGAATTCCCTGCCCTCTGGGGTGGAACTCCCTGCCCTCCGGGTCCTCGACTCCTGGCCCAAACTTCAAGCTGATTGAAGAGGATCCTCAAATAAGGCTGCAACATCTCACCGCAAGTGTTGCAGGGGGAAATCACAACCTGGAGGAGTCGTGCTCTTTCCCTGCAGACAGTGCCACAGTGCTCCAGGGACAAGAAGTCTTGAGGGGAGTAAGAGTTCTGGCTTTGGAAAGTCCCCTTAGACCTGCTTTCCTCAGAAGAGCCGCACTCTTCATGCTCCTTCTGGGGCCTTGTCCTCGTGTTAAGGAGGTCAGGATGAGGACATGAAAGAAATGTTTAAGTGGTAGTGTCCAAGATTTGTGTGAATGAGGCCCTGGGTTCGATCCCCAGCACCACACATGCTAAGAGTGCTGCTTTGGCTCTCTCGCTCTCTCTCTCTCTCATAAGAAATTTTTTTTTTAAGTAAGATGACAGTGAGCTGGAGTGAGGGGTGGCTGTGAAAAGGCCACATGGATGGGCTGAGTTACCCAAGAAGCCAGGGTGAGGCAAGGGTAGGGTAGGGGGTGGGGCTCAGCCTTCTCATTTTCCTCACCCAACGCCCTGACTAAAGGCTCAGTGAGCCAGTGTTTGCAGACCTGGGTTCTCTGTTTCAGGGGAAATTATCAACGGTGTTGAGTCTAAGCCACACTCCCGCCCCTACATGGCCCATCTGGAGATCACCACAGAAGAGGGCTATGTTGGCAGCTGTGGGGGGTTTCTTGTAAGTCCAAAATATGTGATGACAGCTGCTCACTGTTCAGGAAGGTAAGAAAACTCCAGTGTGCCCCTGGGGCTTTGCATGTGAGGAGCTGTGGGGGAAAGTTACACATGGCTTTGAAATGACCCCAGGGCCTCCACATTCCCTCAGTCCTCTGTATAGACTAGGCCTGGCTCCTCTTGAAACAGCCCCGGGGAACTTGTGCCCTGAGAAAACAGGTGGCCCTGTTCTGAGGAAGAGGGGGACTCTCTGTCCCAGGGTTATCACTGGGGCTTGGTTCCTACTTGAAGAATCTACTGCTCCCAGTGGCCATTGATTTTTGTTTTTTTCTTTTAACTTTTTTTTTTCATTCTTCTCCTTTCTTTTTTGATACAGAGAGAATTTTTTAAGTATTTTATTTTTTTAGTTTTACTTATTTATTATTGGATAGAGACATAAATTGAGAGAGTGGGAGAGACAGAGAAGGTGAGAGACAGAGAGATACCTGCAGCTCTACTTCACCACTCATGAAGCTTTCCCCCCTGCAGGTGGGGAGCAAGGACTTGAACCCGGCTCCTTGCACACTGTAGTGTGTGCACTTAACCACTGCCTAGCCTCAATATGTTATTAATTCTCATGAGAGAAGGATATATAAAGATACAGATAGAGCGAGTGGTACACAGCTCTGGTTTGATGCTGGTAGTGGTGCTGGGGATTGAACCTGGGACCTCAGAGCCTTAGGCATGAGAGTCTTTTGCATAACCATTATGCTATCTCCCCAGCCCAAGACAGAAAAATTAAGAGGAAAGGGAGAGATAGAGAAGGAAAGAGAAAGAGAGATGCACAGCACTGCTCCACCACTTGTAAAGCTTCCTCTCTGCCGAGGGGTGGAGCCTGGGTCCTTGCACATGGTAATGTGCAGGCTTTACCAGGTGTGTCACCGGCTAGCCCCAGACCAGCGCCTCTTCTTGTCTCTCTCAACAGGCAAATCACTGTCACTCTTGGAGTTCATGATATAACACAGGAAGAATCCACATGGCAGAAGCTGGAAGTCGCTGAACAGATTGTTCACCCAAGATACAACCCTTTCACCAACCTCAATGACATCATGTTACTAAAGGTGTTCTTGTGCATTTCAAGTCCTCCTGCTTGAGCCCTCCTCCTGTCCTGAGCCTTTCTCATTCTCCCCTCTAACCCATTCCTCAGGCTCTGCCCTCCTGGGAAGAAACTCTGAGGCCCTGCCCAGGGAGCATCTATCAAGTGCCCCATCCTCCTCTCCTCCCCCTGGGCTGAACCCCCCCTGATCCTTCCCTCTCCTCACAGCTACAAAGGAAAGCCGAGATGACCCGTGCCGTGGGGACAGTGCCCCTGCCCACCCGATCAACCTTTGTCCCCCCTGGAAGAATGTGCTGGGTGGCTGGCTGGGGGCAAACAGGAGTGACAAAGCCAGTGTCAGACGCTCTGAGGGAGGTGAAGCTCAGACTCATGGAGGCCAAGGCCTGCAAACGCTATCTTTTTTACAATCACAACCTCCAAATCTGTGTGGGCAGCCCCCGGATAAGAAGATCAGCATATAAGGTAACCACACACCTCCCTGTCTCCTCACCATGTAGCACCTGGGATACAGGCTCCTCTTGGGAGGAGCTGGGGTCAGTCTGTTCCAGTGGGTGGGTTTCCAGAATTATGGGAACTGGAGGGTTGGGAGTGGACAGCATAATGGTTATGCAAATAGACTCTCAAGTCTGAGGCACCCAAGTCCCAGGTTCAGTCTCCTGCACCACCATATGCCAGAGCTGAGCCGTGCTCTGGTTAAAAAAAAAAAAATTATAATAATAAGGAAATGAAAGACTGCTTCTAGTTCCCTCTTCCTCCCTTCTTGCCTGCCTTTCTCTCTCTCTCTCTCTCTCTCTCTCTCTCTCTTTGCCTCCAGTCTTATTTCTGGGGCTATAAATCCACTGCTTCTGGTGACCTTTTTTTTTTTTTCATTTTATTGGATAGGACAGAGAGAAATTGAGAGGGGAGGAGAAGACAGAGAGAAAGAGAAAGACAGACACCTACAGACCTGCTTTGCCACTTGTGAAGTGAACCCCCTGCAGGTGGGGAGCTGGGGGCTTGAACCCAAATCCTTGCGCATGTCCTTGTGCTTAGTACTATGTGCACCACTGCCTGGCCTCCCCTCTGGGAGGATCTGAGCTAGTTCACTAGGCTAAAGCACTGCTTTGCCCTGTGTGTGACCAGGTGGGAGCCCAGGCCCCACGGCATCAAAGGAAGCTTCAGTGTGAAGACACTGTCACTCTCACTGCTTCTCTATCTAAAAAAAAAAGTGGGGGAAAGACACCAGGAAAGACAGGAGGGCTGAGATCTATGGGCCTATGGAAAGAGACAGAAAACGTTAACTTACAAACTTACCTGAGAAGCCAGAATCACTAGCCTGACTCAAGGCTGCTCTGGGCAAGTCTAGGTGCTAATGGAACCAGGAAGAGGTGGCAGTAGGAGGCTGCTTACTTATGATCTGCTTTCTCCCACCCACAGGGTGACTCTGGGGGTCCCCTCCTGTGTGCTGGAGTGGCCCAAGGCATTGTGTCTTATGGCCGAGGGGATGCAAAGCCCCCTGCTGTCTTCACTCGAATCTCTCCCTATGTGTCCTGGATCCACAAAGTCCTGAAGCGCTAGTAGGCACAGAAGCCCAAGCAGCACAAGGAAGATGATCTCCAACACCAGCGCATTCCCCCACAGCCCTGAGGCCCCACAGAAGCCTGGCCTTAGCCTGAGGCGCTCAGAGGCCCTCCTGGTTGTATTCACTCCCACCTCCCCCCATACCCCCCCCCCCAACGCCAATAAAAACGCGGTCTCCACCTCTGTGGCACTGGCAGCTCCATGTCCCCCTCTCCAGCTCAAATGAAGAGTGGCATGGAGCCTCCTATCAGAGGAATAGCCTGGCCCGCCATTTCGCTGTACACCCTGTGATGCGGGATCTATGAGAGGAAACACTGCAGCTGGCGACATAGCTCATCAGGGAGGGGAGCCGCTTGGTCGAGGGCACAACCAGTGTTTTGTTTGGTTTTTACTACGCCATCTTTTTTTTTTTTTTTAATTTGCGATGAACAGTAAGTAGTTTACAAGATTACAAGATTGTAGGGCATAGTTTCATGCCGCACCCACCACCAAAGCTCTGTGCCCCCACCCTCTCCAGCCCACGTTCAAGTCTAGCTCCCACAGGTTTCGTGCCGTGGTGTCTTTCCTCTCTCTCTCTCTCTCTCTGTCTCTCTCTCTCCAAAAAAAAAAAAAAAACTGATGCAGAGGGATTAAGTCTCGATGACAAAAGAAGAAGAGGGAGGAGGAGAAGAGCAAGGGTGGGGTTGCAGAGGAGGGGGAGGGGAGAGAAGTGGGGGAGGGGAAGAGGAGGCAGGGCACAGGTCACTGCGGGTGTGCGCAGCACCACAGGATTCCTCTCCACAGTGACACAGCCACTGGTTCAACCTCTTCCTCCACAGACCCCTTCTGCCCCCTCCTCCTCCCACCTTCTCTCACTTCTCTCCCCACTCCATGCTGCAGCCTCTGCAGTTCAGGGCAGAGCTGTGCCCTTAAAAACTCTCCAAGGATGTCTCCAGATGTGGCCCCAGGCCTGAATTTCTGACACCTCTGTCCCCACATCCATTTCTGCACCGCAATCATCAGCCATCCCCTTCAGTACCATGTCTGTAGTCAGAAGAGCAGGTACGAGGTGAGGAAGAAAAACTACCTAGCATCAGACGCCAGAATGTATGTATGGGGGTGGGGGCAGAAGTCCTGGGGATGAGGTGTTTTGATGCAGCAGTCACCATGGAGCCAGACGCAGGGCAGGGCCAGTCTAGCCCAAGAAGGGTCCCCCAAAAAACATCTCGCTCTACAGAAAGAGAAGGACAAATACCAGATGGCTTCACCCACAGGTGGACCCTAACAAATAAAGAAATTGGGAGTCGGGTGGTAGAGCAGTGGGTTAAGCGCACATGGCACAAAACTCAAGGACCTGAGCAAGGATCCCAGTTTGAGCCCCCAGCTCCCCACCTGCAGGGGAGTAGTTTCACAAGAAGTGAAGCAGGTCTGTAGTTGTCTATCTTTCTCTCCCCCTCTGTCTTCCCCTCCTCTCCCCAGTTCTCTCTGTCCTATCCAACAATGACATCAATAACTACAACAATAAAACAACAAGGGCAACAAAAGGGAATAAATAAATACTTAAAAAAAATTAAAAAGGGGAAACACAGGGTGTTTATACTAGCTGCGGACTATTACAGAGGAGCCAAGGACTCTAGAGGTGGGGGTCGGGAGGGGGGGGTTGAGAGGGTGTTGGGGACCAGTGCAAAATGGCAGAGGAAGTCTTGGGTCAGTGGCAGGAGTGGTGTGCAGACACTGCTATCATGGAGAAAAAAGGAACTGCACATATTTGAAAGCAACTGTCTTGTGGGGGTAGACAGCATAACGGTTATGCAAAGAGGCTCATGCCTGAGGCTCCGAAGTCCCAGGTTCAATCCCCTGCACCAACATCAGCCAGAGCTGAGCAGTGCTCAGGTATAAAAAATTAAAAAAAAAAAAAAAAAAAAAAGCGGGAGTCGCGGCAGGTTAAGCAAATGTGACACAAAGCGCAAGGACCGGCATAAGGATCCGGGTTGGAGCCACTAGCTCCCCACCTGCAGGGGAGTCGCTTCACAAGCGGTGAAGCACGTCTGCAGGTGTCTGTCTTTCTCTCCCCCTCTCTTACTCTCTGTCTTCCCTCCTCTCTCCATTTCTCTCTGTCCTATCCAATAATGACATCAATAACAACAATAACTACAACAATAAAACAACAATGGCAACAAAAGGGAGTAAATAAGTATTTAAATATTTACCCAATAAAATGATTTTGGGGTAAGGACATCTGGCTCCAAACTATTGGGTTATTAGAAAAGTCAGGAGGCAGACTTCCCTGGACAGACAACCCCACCAATATGTCCTGGAGCTCCGCTTCCTCAGAGCACCACCCTACTAGGGAAAGAAAAGACAAGCTGGGAGTATGGACTGGCCTGTCAATGCCCATGTTCAGCGGGGAAGCAATTACAGAAGCCAGACCTTCCACCTTCTGCATCCCATAATGACCCTGGGTCCATACTTCCTGAGGGTTAAAGAACAGGAAAGCTATCAGGGGAGAGGAGGGGATAAGTTCTGGTGGTGGTAATTGTGTGAAGTTGTACCCCTCTTATCCTATGGTTTGGTCAATGTTTCCTTTTTATGAATAAAAAATTTTAAAAAAGAAGAATGAAAATTCAGGACACATTTTTGTACTGGAAAAGAGGAAAAAAACTACATCATGACTTTTTTTCTTGTTTTTTTTTATTCCCTTTTGTTGCCCTTGTTGTTTTATTGTTGTAGTTGTTACTGATGTCGTCGTTGTTGGATAGGACAAAGAGAAATGGAGAGAGGAGGGGAAAACAGAGAGGAGGAGAGAAAGATAGACACCTGCAGACCTGCTTCACTGCCTGAGAAGCGACTCCCCTGCAGGTGGGGAGCCCAAGATCCTTACGCAGGTCCTTATGCTTTGCGCCACGTGCGTGTAACCCACTGAGCTACCACCCAACTCCCCTATATCATGACTTTCAAGACAGCCTAATACATCAGACCTCCTTAAATTCTTTTTTTTATAATTTTTTAATTTTTCTCAATTTTTTAAATTATCTTTATTTATTTATTGGTAGAGACAACCAGAAATCAAGAGGGAAGGGAGAGATAAAGATGGAGAGAGACAGAGAGACACCTGCAGTCCTGCTTCACCACTTAAAAAGCTTTCCCCTGAAGGTAGGGACTGGGGACTTGAATCCAGGTTCTTGAGCATTGTAACATGTGCACTCAACCAGGTGCACCACCACCTAGCCTACATATATACTTTTTTTAAAATTTTCTTAGAAGTCCCTAAATTTGACTGTCATGTAGTGTCTCTGGGTCTTCCCAAAAGAAAAACCTGAAGTGAGCCAAGTTCTCCAATATGTTCTCCTCCAAATGGCCTGCATCACTCCAGGCCTATGCCCCTATCCCCAGCATCTGAGCTGGAAGAGTGTGATCATAGCCCTGGGGACACAGGGAGACGGGGCAGGAACTGTAGGTAACTCTCAGGACCCCGTGACTGAAGTGCCCCAGACAGACCCCACCAGGTGCTCAAGAGACCTGAGAAGATAGGCCTGACCATGTACAAGAGGGACCCAGCACCTCACCTTCCTAGATGGTGTCAATCATAGAACTGTGTTTCCAGGGCCAAGTGGTATTGCACCTGGTTGAGCGCATGTTACAATGCACAAGGACCCCAGTTCAAGCCCCTGGTCCCCACCTGCAAGGAGAAACCTTTGTAAGTGGTGTAACAGTGCTGCAGGTATCTCTCTGTCTCTCTATCACCCCTTCCCTCTTGATTTCTGGCTGTCTCTACCCAAGATACAAAGATAATTAAAAAAAAAAAAAAGTTAGAGTTGTGTTCCCACTCTGCCACTGTCCAATACAGATGCAAAGTAAAGATACCATATCATGCCAAACTGATTAGAAACCCTAATTCAATATGGAAAATAAATATGGGGAGAGAGGAGAGAAGGACCTAAAGGCACCTAAAAAAATAAGAATTTACACCAGATAACTATTCAGATAAGACGGTTTCATCTGGAAAGATTATCTAGATAAGTCTAAACTCAGGGGAATAGGCCATCTGGGGAGCTGAGGGGAGCAGGTGGGGGTGGAGTGCTAAATAGCTTCTCTGCCTACAGCCATAGTGGTTGGGGTTCAGGCCAAAGAACTCAGTCAAAAAAAAAACCCTGCTTCTTCCACCCCAATGTGATATAATAATAAAAAGGTGGGAGTAAGGACTGGGGGTGAGGGGGATTGGTCTAAGTGGTTT
Source organism: Erinaceus europaeus (assembly GCF_950295315.1). Taxonomy (NCBI): domain Eukaryota; kingdom Metazoa; phylum Chordata; class Mammalia; order Eulipotyphla; family Erinaceidae; genus Erinaceus; species Erinaceus europaeus. Next base: position 68,203,125 of record NC_080177.1, read on the forward strand.
TGTATTTGTAAAGAATAAATAACAGTAGGGGGCCAGGTGGTAGTACAGCTGGTTAAGCACACATAACGTGAAGCTCAAGCTTTGAATCCTGGTTCAAGCCCCTGGCTCCCCACCTGCAGGGGAGTCACTTCACAAGTGGTGGAGCAGGTCTGCAGGTGTCTATCTTTCTCTCCCCTCCTCTATCTCCCCCTCCTCTCTCGATTTCTCTCTGTCTTATCCAACAACAATAACCGCAATAACAATAATAACAAGGGCAACACCAATGGGAGCAGTGGATTCATAGTGCGGGCACTGAGCCCCAGCAAAAACCCTGGAGGAAATAAATAAATAAATAAATAAATAAATGTTTTAATCTGTGAAATGTGAGGCCAGGAACTGCTTTACAAGGACCTTGCATGAGAAGCAGAGTTCAAGCCACTGATACACATGGAGCAACAAACACAGTACAGAGGGACGCTCCATCAGCAGTGAAGCAGTGCTTCTCAGTCTCTTCTCCCTTTCTTTCCTTCTTTCCTTCTTTCTTTTTTAATTAGGTGGATTAATGGTCTGCAATCAACAGTAAGTACAGTTGTTGATACATGTGTAAAATCTCTCAATTTTCTGCAAAACACTCTCACCCTCAGTCAAGGTCCTCCTCTACCATCATGCACCAGGACCTGAAAGGCTTCCCTACACCAACCCCTGCCCCAGAGTCCTTTACTTTGGTGTCATGCACCAAACTCAGTCCAAGTTCTACTTTGTATTTTCCCTTCTGTTCTTATTTCTCAAATTCTGTCCATGAGTGAGATCATCCCAGATTCATCCTTCTGTTTCTGACTTATTTCACTTAATATGAATTTTTCAAGCTCCATCCAAGATGGGCTGAAAACAACTAAGTCACTGTTTTTAACAGCTGAGTAGTATTCCATTGTGTATATAGACCACAACTTGCTCAGCCACTCATCTGTGGTTGGACACCTAGGTTTCTTCCAGGTTTGGGCTATTATGAATTGTGCTGTTGTGAACATAGGTACACACAGATCTTTTTGGATGGGTGTGTTGGGTTCCTTAGGATCTATCCCCAGAAGAGGAATTGCAGGGTCATAGGGTAGGTCCACTTCTAGCCTTCTGAGAGTTCTCCAGACTGTTTTCAACAGGTGTTGGACCAATTAGCATTCCCAACAGCAATCCAGGAGGGTTCCTTTGTCCTCAAAACCTCTCCAGCATTTGTTGATGCTATCCTTTCTGATGTATGACATTTTCACAGGAGTGAAGTCGGACCTCATGATTGTCTAATGCCCACTGGAAGCAATGGGACCACATAGGCATGTGGTGCCAACATGAAAAAAAATAACATGTGAGATTCAAGCAGATACCCTCTAGGTTACTTAGGAGAACAGAGCACTAAGTTAGATCTGAGAACTCATTCACTTGTCACCTGTAGACCAAGGACAGCACACCCACAGAGCAGTCCTTCTTCTCCAAAAGCTAAGCAATTGAATGTGTGTAGAGTTACCAGCCTGACTGGGCAGGCTGGCCCTTAAGAAGCTCACAGTTGGCAAGGACTGTGGGGAGCTAGACTCAGCCCATAAACTGAGTTGAACCCCAGGGACTTGACAGGCACTGTCTCCACCATAACCACCAATGCATGACAAGCATCACATGGACTCCTGGTGTGGAAACAGCAGTTGGTGGCTCAGTCATCCAGAGCAGATAAGTGTCTAATCAGGGTCCCAGGATTTCTGAGATACAGAGGATGCGGTCCAAGGAGCAAGCCTGCCTGACCCATAAGAATGATAAGAGTCTCTGAATCACAAGGACAGCAGGAGATACTGTCCAGATAAGATGGTTTCATCCGGAAAGATCATCCAGATATTAAGTCCAAACTCACAGGACAATGGTGTCTGAAGAGCTGAGGGTATTTCAGGGGGGACACGCTAAAGAGCCAGCGCCTCCTAAGGCCACAGTGGTTGGAGTTCAGCTCAGAACTCAGTGGGGAAAATACCTGCTCACTCCACGCCAATGTGAGGTGCCCCCATGGGGACCTGGAGGCTTTCTTTCCTGCACCCATAGCTCCCCTGGCACTGTCAACCCTCACATAGCTATGCCTGTATACTGGCCCAGCATGCATACTTACTCAGAGAGTTGTCATGGGGTGTAATTTGTCCCTCCAAAAATATCTAACTAACTTCTTTTTGGATAGAAACAAAGAAAAATTGAGAGGGAAGGGGGAGATATAGGGAGAGAGAGAGAGAGACAAAGAGACACCTGAAGCCTTGCTTCACCGCTCATTAAGTTCCCCCCACCCTGCAGGTAGAGACCAGGGGCTTGAACCTGGGTCCTTCCACATTATAATGTCTGCACTTAATCAGGCACACCACCGCCTTCCCCCCACCTCCAAAAACATATCTAAATATTGAAGTCTTAACTCCCAGTTCCTCCAAATGTGGCCTTATTTGGAAGTAAGGTGACTGAAGATACAATTAACTAAACTGCAATAATCAATAACCAGTAATCCAGTATGGCTGACATCCTTAGAGGGAAAAAGAAATAAACACTAGGAGAAACTCCTGACTTCATCAATGGGTCCCAGAACCCCACCTCTCCAGAGCCCTGCCCCACAAGAGAAAGACTAAGGCAAGCTAGTGGTATGGATGGACTTGCCAATGCCCATGTCAGTGGAGAAGCAATTACAGAAGCCAGACTTTCCACCTTATGCGCCCCATAATGATCTTGGGTCCATACTCCCAGAGGGATAAAGAACAGGGACACTTTCAATGGAGGGGATGGAATACCTGACACTGGTGGTAGGAATTGTATGGAATTGTACCCCTCTTATCCTACAATCTTGTCAATCATTATTAAATCAAATTTTTAAAAAAGACAAATAAATAAAAATAATCACACACACACAGACACACACAAAGATATGGACAGAGGCTGTGTAGCTTAGCTACAAATCAAAGGATGGCACCTCATCACAGACCCCTGCAAGCATCAACCCGGCTTTGACCTAGCACATTATTATTGGGCCCTCCTCAATCGCTATCGAACAGGCTATGGCCGGTGCGCCGCTATGTTCCATCGCTGGGGAGCCAGAGACGACCCGAACTGCCCCTGCGGCTACAGACAGACTATGACCCACATAGTCAACGACTGCCACCTCTCCAGATTCAAAGGAGGTCTCGAAACTTGACATCAGGCTCAACCTGACGCTGTTGACTGGCTACGGAAGAAGGGCTAACGCTAGAAGAAGAAGAAAGGATGACAAAGTTTGCTAGCCATCCCCAGAAGCCAGGCAAGAAGGCTGAGACAACCCCATATACAGCATGATCACAGACTTCTAGCCTCTAGAAGAGTGAGAACACACATTTCTGCTATGTGGAGCCACCTAAGTTGTAGTGCTTTTTAAAATGACTAAAACACTAAAATACAAGCATTCAGGTAGCGTTTTAGGAATGTAAGATTTTACACACAAAAAAAAAAAAATCATTTATTTTCACAGTCAGGTTACATTATCAGTAAGGACTAAATACTAAAAAAAAAAAAAAAAAAAATTAAATGTTACCATTCAGACACCTCAAGGAAAGCATCTGTGATAAATGAGATAAAGAAACTGTTAAAACCACAGTTATAGGGTATATGTAGTTCCAGCCTGGTTCAACTTCAGAAAATGTTGTTGTTGTTGTTGTTGTTTTTACAGTAACTAAAATAGTAGGTCTTTACTCCTTCAGAGTCCTCATAGCTATGGATAGCTTCCTGCTGCTGAGCACAGCCTTTTGCTGCTCCACCTCAAGCCTTTCCCTGCAAGAAACTCCCCTCATGCTGGGAATTTGTTTTAGAGAAACTGGCAAAGGAGGAGGCAACTGAGTGCAAAGCAAGGGAAGAAAGAGCCACTGGGCAGCCAAATGCAGGCTCTGAAGATGGCCACCCCCATCGTCACCTCAGCACTGCCCCAGACCTGACCAGCACATCTGTGAGTCGTCGCAGCTCATATCTAGCTTCCACCTGACCTCTGGAGAGTCCAAATAAGTGTTTACTCAAGGTTGCCATCACAAAGGACACTGTCGTGCCTCAGCGCCAAGGTGGGTGAAAGGCAAGAACAAGTGAAGTGAAATGTAGGAGTGAAAAGAAAAAATGGAAGTGGATAAAGCTGGTAACTGTACTGAGGCTTGTAGCTAACCCAGAGGATCCAAAACAGATGTAAGGCAAACTACATCTCACCCTTGTTTCAACTGTCAGCACCAAACTAGTGAAGCAGGTGACTTAGCCTAAGACTGTACAAGAGTTTAAGGAAATTCCAGATAAAGAACTAACTTTTTGTTGAGGGCCCACTTGGTATCATTTTGCCAATGTTGCCTCATTTCACTTTCCTAACACCATATCCAAAAAAAAAAACAAAAAAACCTTCACTCTAAGTCTCTACTTAGTGGGAATAGTCTATCCTATGGAGAATCAGAGTCAAGAGCAGCATGGAGTCTATCGGTATAGAGTGAGGTGTAAATCACCACAGTCAAATCTCAGAAGAAAAGGGCCGGGTTGTAGCGCACCTGGTTGAGCGCACATGTTACAGTGTGCAAGGACCCAGGTTCAAGCCCCCGGTCCCCACCTACAAGGGGAAAGCTTCGCAAGTGGTGAAGCAGGGCTGCAGGTGTCTCTCTGTCTTCATCTCTCCCCCTCCCTCTCAATTTCTGGCTATCTCTATCCAAAAAATAAAGAGTAAAAAAAAAAAAATCTCAGAAGAAGGGCCTGGAACAAGGACTTGGGGAAGGTATTTATCCCAGGAAATTACTGTTTCTGAACTAAATGTCTAGAACATTGTCAAGAAATCACAGCCCACTGTTAGTCTACCTACCCAAGCTTCTTCAAGTGGAAAACAGTCTGATAGGGGTCCAGGCAGTGGCACATCCAGTTAAATGAACACAGTACAAAGTGCAAGGACCCATACAGGGATCCCAGTTTGAGCTCCCGGCTCCCCACCTGCAGAAGGGAAGCTTTGCAAGTGGTGAAGCAGGTCTGCAGGTGTCTAACTTTCTCTCTCCCTCAATATCTCCCCCTCTGCTCTCAATTTCTCTCTGTCTGGAGCCAAGTGGAGGTGCATCTGGTTAAGTGCAAAGATGACAGTGCACAAGGACCCAGGTTCAAGCCCGTGGTCCCCACCAGCAGAGGAAAAGGTTCACGAGTGGTGATGCAGTGCTGCAGGTATCCCTCTTACTCCCATTCTATCTCCCTCTCTCAATTTCTGGCTGTCTCTATCCAACAAATAAATAAAGATAATAAAAAAATACAACTTAAAAATAATTTTGAGATCACTTCCTCTCCTCTCCTCTCCTCTCCAAGATCAACTAGGAATACCAAAGGAGACCACCCGGACCGAAACAAGACAGGACTAGAATGACCACAGGAACCCAGTAAATCACCCGTGAGTACAAACACGCATGGCTGGTGACAGAGAGGAGACAGGGCCTAAGGAGAGATTAAGTGACTGCTAACAGTTCAACAGTTTATCAGTGGAGACACCACCTCCAGTCTGCTCCACCAACAAGGGGACAGCTGAAGGGAGGAAAGGACTCCCCAGAGACTCACCAAGTGCAACTCTGAGTCTCCATTGCTACTACCCTCAGAATCTGGAGCAGCAACAGGGAGGGACACCAGGGGACAGAGATCTAACTGGGAAACTCAGGAGAAGACCTATACCTCGGTGGCATAGCTGAGGGGCTGTGAAAGTCTCTTTGCATAACCACTGGATTATCTCTGCCACACCCTGCTTTATCTCTTGGTCAGGAGTCAGTGATTAAGCTAAGAAGCCTATTGATAGTTTAAAAGCCCTCAGGCTCCCATAGCCTACAGGGAAGAAAAAAGAAAAAAAAAAGAGGCTTTTACACCACTGAGCTCCAACTCAGGGATTGAAAAAACTGTTAACTTCCACCACGGTAAACCCTTTAATTAAATTACTTAGACACAAGTCAATCCAGGCAATAGTGATCAATAATTTGAAAAGTACTGATAAAGGGAACTCATAACATAATATATAAAATGGTTAAAACAACAAGAAAAAATATTGGAGACTCGAACCAGGACAAGAGTCCAGCTAAAAGTCCTCCAGAGGGTGAAGCACAAAACAACAAGTTCAACATCCAAACATTAGCTAAGGAAATAATAACAGGAGTGAGTAAAGAATTTGAAAAAATTGTAATCAGAAATGCAGAAACAACAAATGAGAAAATGGAAGAAAATTCTAATAATCTCATGGTTATTAGAGAGCTGAAAGCTGAAATCGCTGAGCTAAGAAGGCAACTAGCTGAACAAGCTAAAACAGTATCAGAGCAGGGCAACAAAATAGATGAACTCCAGAAAGCAGTAGAGGGCAGAGAGAATAGAATCTATGAGGTTGAAAACAGAATTAGCAAGATTGAGGATGAATTAGAGACAACTAAAAAAGAAGTAAGAGATCTCAAAAAGAGATTAAGAGATGCTGAAAACAACAACACAGTCCTATGGGATGACTTCAAAAGAAACAATATACGCATTATTGGCTTACCAGAGGAAGAAAGAGAAGGGGAGAAAGAAAGCATTCTCCAGGCCATAATAGCTGAAAATTTCTCTAGTCTAGACAACACCAAAGACATAAAGATTCAAGAAGCCCAGAGGGTCCCAAACAGTATTAACCCAGACCTAAAGACACCAAGACATGTCATACTTAGATTGGAAAGGAATAAGGATAAAGAAAGGATCCTCAAGGCTGCAAGAGAAAAACAAAGAGTCACCTACAAAGGAAAACCCATAAGATTAGCAGCAGACTTCTCCATACAAACACTACAGGCCAGAAGAGAATGGCAAGATATCTATCGAGTGCTCAATGAGAAAGGCTTTCAGCCAAGAATACTATATCCTGCTAGACTGTCATTCAGACTAGATGGAAGCATCAAAACCTTCTCAGACAAGCAACAGTTGAAGGAAGCAACCATCACCAAGCCTGCCCTGAAAGAAGTTCTGAAAGGTCTCCTATAAACAACCAGACCACCACAAATAGGACATATATCAAAACACTCTAAAACTCTACAAGAATGGCGTTAAAATATCTTCAATCTTTGATATCAATAAATGTCAATGGCCTGAATTCACCTATTAAAAGACACAGAGTAGGAAGATGGATCAGAAAACACAAGCCAACAATATGTTGTCTACAGGAAACTCACCTAACTCAACAAGACAAACACAGACTTAAAGTGAAAGGATGGAAAACTATCATACAAGCCAATGGCCCACAAAAAAGGGCAGGAACAACTATTCTCATATCTGACATGATAGACTTTAAAATAGATAAGATTAAAAAAGATAGGAATGGACACTACTTAATGCTCAGAGGATCAGTCAATCAAGAGGACTTAACAATTATTAACATCTATGCACCCAATGAGAAGTCATCTAAATACATCAAACTTCTACTGAAAGAGCTACAGCAATATATTAACAGTAACACAATCATAGTAGGGGACTTCAACACCCCACTATCTGAACTTGACAGATCATCCAGGAAGAAAATCAGTAAAGACATAAGGGAGCTAAATGAAGAGATAGATAAACTAGAACTATTGGACATTTTCAGAGTCATTCATCCCAAGAAACTGGAATACACATTTTACTCAAATCCACATGGATCATTCTCAAGGATAGACCATATGTTAGGCCACAAAGACAGCAGCAGCCAATTCAAGAGCACTGAAATCATCCCAAGCATCTTCTCAGACCACAGTAGAATTAATTAAACTAACACTTAACAATCAACAAAAGATTAGTAACAGTCCCAAAATGTGGAAGCTCAACAGTACATTTCTTAACAACTTCTGGGTCAAAGAGGAAATAAAGGAAGAAATCAAAATGTTTCGAAAGTTCAATGAAAATGAAGACACAAGCTATCAAAATATTTGGGACACAGCTAAAGCAGTCCTAAGAGGGAAGTTCATAGCTATACAAGCACACATTAGGAAACAAGAAAAGGCACAAATAAACAGCCTGATTGCACATCTTAAAGACCTAGAAGAAGAACAACAAAGGAATCCTAAAGCAACCAGAAGGACAGAAATCACTAAAGTTAGGGCAGAAATAAATAACATTGAGAATAGGAAAACCATACAAAAGATCAATGAAAGTAAATGTTGGTTCTTCGAAAGAGTAAACAAAATCGACAAACCTTTAGCCAGACTCACAAAACAAAAAAGGGAGAAGACCCAAATAAATCGGATAGTAAATGAAAGAGGAGATATCACAACAGACACCGCAGAAATTCAACATATCATGCGAGGCTTCTATGAACAACTATATGCCACCAAGCTAGAGAACCTGCAAGAAATGAATGATTTCCTAGATACCTACCAACTTCCAAAACTAAGTAAAGAGGAAGTGGATAACATGAACAGGCCCATCACAGCTAATGAAATTGAAAGAGTTATCAAAAATCTTCCCAAAAATAAAAGTCCTGGACCAGATGGTTTTACAAATGAATTCTACAAAACTTTCAAAGAAGAACTAATACCTCTACTTTTAAAAGTCTTCCAGAAGATTGAAGACACTGGAATACTCCCTGCCAGCTTCTATGAAGCCAACATCACCCTGATAGCAAAAGCAGACAGGGACACAACCAAAAAAGAAAACTACAGACCAATATCTCTGATGAACATAGATGTGAAAATACTGAACAAAATTCTAGCCAACCGGATACAGCAGTATATCAAAAAGATTGTTCATCATGACCAAGTGGGGTTTATCCCAGGCATGCAAGGTTGGTTTAATATACGTAAATCAATCAATGTGATCCATCACATCAACAAAAGCAAGACCAAAAACCACATGGTCATATCAATAGATGCAGAGAAAGCCTTTGACAAAATACAACATCCCTTTATGATCAAAACACTACAAAAAATGGGAATAGATGGAAAATTCCTGAAGATAGTGGAATCTATCTATAGCAAACCCACCTAGTCCTGTGATTCGGTCTATAAGTCCTGTCACAAGACATATTCCTTTCACATCTATTCTCTTGAATACTTTTGCCAATGAACACTTTTACAGAGGAAGTGAGAAATCTGGGTTAACATTATTTATTTATGAGAGAAGAGAAAAAGAACCAGAGCATCTCACTAGCACAAATCATGGCAAGGATTGAACTCGGGACTCCATGCTACAGTGTCTAAAGACATATCCACTATGCCACTTCCTAGGTCTCTGAGGTCAATAACTATTAAGCCATCAGTAATCACATTTTAACTAAGGTGTGGGTTACATTTTAATGTGGAGTGGGATAAAATGGAATGGAATGGGAATCCACAGAGCGTTCTGCACTAGATAAGGATAAATATCATCTCCTGAAAATGTTAGTTCAGTTGTATACATGTGCTCATTTACACCTCTGCATTTACCTTGGGCATTCGTGAAAAATGAACTTCCCGCTGTGGCCAGGGTCATGAAAGTGTGAGAATTTCTGAACATTCAGCGTAAGGATCCTCCCTCAGCTCCTGTATTTCTGCTATTTCTGATGGATCTTTAACAAGTGGACACAGGACTACTTCTCCCCACGTCAGATTAGGGTCTAGTGGATGAATTTCATCCCAAAGTCAAGACCTAGGAATTCAACCTCAACTTCACCTCTAGCAAAACAGAGCAACTCCAAGGGAGATTCTAACCAGATAGACCGCTGGCTTACACCACAGTTCCTGTGGTCGCCGGCCCTGCCCTGCCCTCACTTGCTGGGGTTATAAAACCCACGACAGGACACAGAGCAGCACCAGCCACAGGCTGCCTCTCTGACAAGATGCTTCTTCTTCCTCTCGCCCTGCTGTGCTTTTCCCTGTGCTCTGGAGCCAAGGCTGGTGAGTCTCAGGCCCTGACCTCTAGAGGCTGCAGCTTTAGCTCCTCAATCAGCTCAGCCTGCCTATAGCTGACCCTCAACTGGGGCCCCAGGTTCTCTCTTCAAGAGCCCAGGGTGAAGGCTGCACTGGGATGAATCACCCATTCTGTGCAGCCCATGGGATACTTAGAAACGGGGGAGGGGGGAGGGAGGTTGTATTGGTGAGGGGATCAGAGCAGGTAGGTCAGGGATAGGTATTCTCCGAGGAAGCATGTGATGAGTTGTGTAAAGACTCTGGCATATAATTCAGACACACTTCACAGGCTGTGAGAGATAGTCTTGCTCTGTGATGGAGGAGGCTTGGGAGAGGGAGGGAGGATTACGGATGGGAGAGGGAGGGAGGGAGTGAGGGAGGATTCCAATTAAACTATGTCTGTGTGACATCGGAGGCTGGCAGCAACTGAGATGGAGGAAAGAGTGACAATGATGTCCATGGAGGGTGGAAGTGGAGAAAGCTGATCCCCAGTCACTTAGAGGGGGATAGAGAGGACAAAGATGAAGAGTAGATTCTAGAGAGTTTATTGGGCCAGCTTGGGGCTCAAGAGTGTGATTTTCATGTGTGAGGGCCTCAGGCAGATCTACAGAACCACATGAAGAAAATAAGAAAGATCTAGCAAAAGAGTTCACCTAGACAATGCAGATATACATATCACTAAATATATACATGGAAGGAATCAGCCCAAGGCAGTGAAGCCCCAGCAGTGACAAAAAACAGGAATGACAAATATAGTATCATAAATAGTGAATAATAGACACACACACAAACACACACACACACACACACACACACACACACACACACAGCAGAGGGAGAAGTCCGGAGAGGTAGTGTAGTGGTTACACAACAGACTCTCATGCCTTACACTCTGAAATCCCAGTTTCAACCCCTAGCAACACCATTATCCAGAACTGAGCAGTGCTCTGAGTGAAAGCAGAGAGAGAGAGAGCAAGAGATCTACCAACATGATCCCAGCTTGCACGTCTCTGTAGAGAGCACCATGCCTGCATTCATTCCTGGGGTTTTCTGTTTCAGGGGAGATCATCGGGGGCACAGAGTGCAGGCCACACTCCCGCCCCTACATGGCCTTCCTGACGATTCTCACTGAGCAAGGCCACACAGCAGCTTGCGGGGGGTTCCTGGTCAGACGGGACTTTGTGCTGACGGCAGCTCACTGTGCAGGGAGGTGAGACAACTGAATCTTCAATCCCTAAATGGGGAGTCAACAGCCAGGGTGGCCACCAGGGACAGTCCCTACTCTAAAGATACCCTGATCCAAACTCTGATATGGGGCTCACTATGTAGGCCCCTGCCCAATTCCTTGAGGTCTCTGCTAGAACACAGGACCTAGTTCTTGAGGAGCTGATCATTTCCTTCCACAGGAGATAAAGAATAGCTCCACCCTGGAAGAGAGGAGAGAAAAAAGGGAAGGACATTCGGAAGTAGTAATATATGTCGGTGTGACTTAGAAAGGAATAGAAGATGGGACCTTGGTGGGGGAATAGGCAAATCTATATAAATATAGACAGATGGTTATATAAATAATAGTCAACTCTTATCTGTGACCTTGGGAGAACTACTATAGCTTCCAGTGGAGGGGATGGGGATACAGAACTCTGGTGGTGGGAAAGGTGTGGAATTATCTTAGAATTTTGTAAATCAATATTAAGTCATTAATAAATTTTTTAAAGACTAGTGTCCACCTGGATCCCAAAACATCCCCCTTCCTTCTAATATTCCGTGTTGCAAGTGGCTGGGCGTGGTGGAGAAGCCCGAAGAACATTATCCATCGGGCTTTCCACAGCCTCTGCCCACACCAAGCAATTCTAATGGGTTCTAGAAATTGTCTCTTTTCCATGAGAAATCTCTGCCATGAGTCAAAATGGAGCCACCCCACCCCCCCACACCAGATGCCACACAGCCCAGCCAAAGACCAGTGGGCAGAGTCCAGTGATTCAGTGAGACCACCAGCCCCGACTTCTCCATGGGGGCCCAACCCAAGAGAAAGTCTAATCTTTTGTTGCCCTTGGCCTTCCTTTTCTCACACAACAGGCTTATAAATGTCGCCCTGGGAGTCCACAACATAGACGAGCGTGAAGACACTTGGCAGATGCTGATGGTCCAAAAACAATTCCGTCATCCAAAATACGATGAGATGACTCTTCTCCATGACATCATGTTACTAAAGGTGAACCAATCTCCCTTCCCACTCTCTATCTGCTGTCCTCTTAGGCACCTCCTTCAGGTCCCCATCACTCTGAATTTCCCTCAACTGCCTCTGGGTTGCACCTCCCACCAACTCAGCGCTGCACCTGGCTGTAATGTGAACTATCAGCCTACCCAGTCCCCGGTGGTCCCCCGTGACCTAAGCCCACTCTGAACATTGACCGCCCTTGTTCACTTCACAGCTGGAGGAGAAAGCCAACCTGACCTTGGCCGTGGGCACAGTCCCCCTGGCAGCTGAATTTGACTTCATTCCCCCTGGAAGAATGTGCCGGGTGGCCGGCTGGGGGAGAACGGATGTGAAGGGGAAGGGGTCTGACACTCTGCAGGAGGTGAAGCAGAAACTTATGGACCCCCAAGACTGCAAGCACCACTCAGATTTTGACCACAATCTCCAGCTGTGTGTGGGAAACTCCAAGAAAAGAAACTCTGCATTTAAGGTGAGCCTGAGACTAGGATTCTTACACACATCAGTCTTTTGGGACCATTTATGTCCTGGAAGGAGATGGGACCAGGAAATTGTCGGTCCATGACAGGGTTTATGACTGTAGGGCTCAGGAAAGTTGTCTCCCCCACGCCCCACCCCCCACCCTGCAGAACCTTCTCTGGGTCCCGAGCAGTCCCTGACCATCCCTACCAGGCCACCACATTGGGTGCAGAAACAGACAGGCTGTCACAAACCCATGAGGATCCAGGCTCAGAGATTCATCCTAGGTCTGAGGTGGAAGCTGTGGGCAGGACTGAGTGACTCCTCAGACTGACTTTCTTTTCTCTATCCCTGCAAACACAGGGAGACTCCGGGGGCCCTCTCCTGTGTGCTGGGGTGGCCCATGGCATTGTGTCCTATGGAAGGATGGATGCCAAACCCCCTGCTGTCTTCACCCGCATCTCCCATTACCGGCCCTGGATCAATATGATCCTGAAAGAGAATTAACCCAGGAGCCTGGACCAGCCTAGAGAAGCCTGAACCTGACCTTGAGCAGGTTCTCTGCAGAAATGCTCCCTGAATGTCAATAAAGACTCAGAGTCAGGCTTGAATATGTCTCTCTTCTTTCTATTGCTTCCTCCTCCCAACACATAGGAACATGATTGCTAGACCAGGAAGCGTGTGTACATTGAAAGATTGTGTGTGTGTGTGTGTGTGTGTGTGTGTGTGTGTGTGTGTGTGTGTGTTAGAGACAAAGACAGAGATAGGAATAGAAATAGTTGGGGATTAGACACAACTTATATGGAAAGTTAATTTTCATCTTTCTATTTCAAAAAGAAATCACACAAGTACAGCCCAAGCAGTGGTGCAATGAAAAAAGTGTCGGACTCAGAGACATGAGGTTCCAAGTACAATCCTTACCATCATACATGCCGGATGGATGCTTGGTTCTCTCTCTCTCTCTCTCATTCTCTCTCTCTCTAAATATTAAAAAAAAGAAAAATTACTCCCAATCATCATCCCATAACAACTCTGACTTATCTCTTGTAATAATCTGAATCACCAAGAAATTTTCAGTTACTAGCAATACATAAGAAATTCAGAGTCCTTCTTGCTTCTTTCACTGCATACCATTTCCAACACATTACAAAGAAGGAGATAAACTATGAATGTAACAATTATGTCTCAATGACAGCTAAACATGAGAAAGGACAGATGATGACCTCATAGATTCTCTTTAATTGTTTACTAAATTTATTTACTTTCGCCACCAGAATTTTTTTTTTATTTAAGAAAGGATTAATTAACAAAACCATAGGGTAGGAGGGGTACAACTCCATACAATTCCCACCGCCCAATCTCCATATCCCACCCCTTCCCCCGATAGCTTTCCCATTCTCTATCCCTCTGGGAGCATGGACCCAGGGTCATTGTGGGTTGCAGAAGGTAGAAGGTCTGGCTTCTGTAATTGCTTCCCTGCTGAACGTGGGCGTTGACTGATCGGTCCATACTCCCAGTCTGCCTCTCTTTTTCCCTGGGGAAGCGGGGCTCCAGGACATATTGGTGGGGTCTTCAATCCAGGGAAGTCTGGCCGGCATCGCCACCAGAATTATTGTGGGGGCTCAGTGCATGATGAATCTACCTGTCCTTGTGACTATTTTTCTTTCTTTCGTGGATAGAGACCAAAAAACTGGGTGAGGAAGATAGCATAAAGGTTATGCAAACAGACTCTCATGCCTAAAGCCCCCCAGATCCCAGGTTCAATCCCCTGTACCACCATAAGCCCAAGCTGAACAGTAGTCTGGCAAAAAAAAAAAAAAAATTGGGACAGAAATTGAGAAGAGGGAGTCAGGTGGTAGCATACCTGGTTAAGTGCACACACTACAGTGAGTAAAGATCCAGGTTCAAGCCCTTGGTCCCCACCTGCAGGAGGAAAGCTTCATGAGTGGTGAAACAGGGCTGCAGCTGTTTCTTTGTCCCTCTCTCTCTCTCTATTTTTCCCTTCCCTCTCAATTTCTCTCTGTCTTTATCCAATAATAAACAAATAAAAAATACTTTTTAAAAGAGAGAGAAGAAGGGAGAGAAAAGGAAAGAGACCTGCAGCACTGTTTCATGACTCATGAAGTTTCTTCACTGCAGCAAGGGCTGAGGGCTTGAACCCAGATCCTTGCCCGTGGTGTGCATTGAGCCAGGTGCCCCAATGCCCAGCCCTCAAAGGTTCTCTTTAACATTTGAAATTGATTTGCCAGTGTTAACTAATCAGCAGACAAGGGGAGCATATCTGGCATTTGACTTTATTTTTAAGTGAAGTGTCGGGCTGAGCTTCACTGACGGGAGACAGACGACCCGGGACTCATGGCTGGGTTGTACGCAGTATCTCTTTATTCATGCTGGATGCAGCACAATCTAAGCCAAGCTAAGCTAAACTAAAACTAAAACTAACAACCTAAACTAAAAACGAACAATGCTGTCCTTATATATACTTTCCAAGTAGGGTGTGAACAGGATGTGACGTAGGGAGGGTGGAGAGAAAAGTGACTGGTGAAAATCAGGGTGTACTACGAGAGGGGGCGGAGCAAAAACACATCATGAACAGTGATGATTAAACCAATGCCCTGCAGTGGTTATGTAAATAGAATACAGTGTTAAGCAGGGGATATTAAACCAATGAAACATAAGAGATCTTAGAAGCATACCAACAGTGAAATAAGTAAAATCATCCATATTTACTAAACACTTATATTTATGTTATTTTAAAATTTTAATCCCTCACCACCACCAAATTCAGACAACCCAAAATGTAGCCAGATAGCACAAAATGTCACCCCTCTGGGTGACAGGCAGGGTGTGCAGGAATCACCCTCAGTTGAAAGTCATTGGTTTAGACACAGGACAGAGAAGGCCACTGATGCCACACAGGGTCCTTCTCACTGTCCTCCTCAACAGAAAACCCACCATCTGTGCACCTGTCTGAGACCAGAGAAGACTGGCTCTTGCTTAGTGCTGCAAAACAGGTACCTGGCGGCCGCTCACACGCCTACTCTCACTCTCACCACAAGGGGGAGCAGCAACCCCGTAGGCAGTCAGCTGCCAGCTCAGCAAAAAGCCTGCCACTAGGCACAGGTTGAGGAGGAGGCTGCATAGGGACAGGGGCAGGGATAGGAGGAGGAGCCTACAGCTGAGAGCACCCTTCACTTCTGGGGTTGGTGAACCCCATCAATCAGGTTATCACTGTCCAGCATTCGTCTCTAAGAATCAGAGGTAAACATACAGATTCATGTGTAAAGAGCTTGATTTCAGTCTTTAGTAGTAATAGTGGAGAGAGCTTGAAGGAATCATGTTAAGGGAGTCGGGCGGTAGTGCTGTGGGTTAACCGCACGTGGAGCAAAGCGCAAGGACCGGTGAAAGGATTTTGGTTCCAGCCCCTAGCTCCCCACCTGCAGGGGGGGTCGCTCATAGACAGAAGTTGAAAAACAAGATCAGAAGGGAAACACTAAGCAGAACTTGGACTGGAGCTGGTGTATTGCACCAAAGAAAAAGACTCTGGGGTGGGGGGGGGTTTCAGGTCCTGGAACATGATGGCAAAGGAGGACCTAGTGGGGGTTGAATTGTTATGTGGAAAACTGGGAAATATTATGCATGTACAAACTATTCTGTTTTGCTGTCAACTGTAAACCATTAATCCCCCAATAAATAAATTTTAAAATAATAGTAATAAGAGTGGAGGGACTTCAAGGTTGTTCACTCAACGTTGTAGAGGGCATGTTTTGTCCTATTTGAGCAACAAGGCTTGTGCCCTGGCACCACATGGAAACACTACAGTTGGCACCAAGGATGACAGGATGGTTCTATGGTATCTCTCCTCCTCTCTGTGTTCCATTCTATCTATTTCTAATGCTTTGGAGTTTTGTTTTGCAAAGCTGAGACTTTTTGATATGGGATTTCCCCTCTCAGTCCTTTCTTCATTTAGAGAGAAAAAGAGAAAGACCACATCATGAGAACTTCTTCTGATATTGTAGCACCTCTGTGTGGTGCAGAAGTTCACTGAGTCTGGGCTGCATGTTATCAGATGACCTATCTCTCTGCCCGACTCTCTGAAAGAAAAGTAATGAAGATGTCAACCCCAGAGCGGCAAGTGCATGAATGAATGCAAGAGGTCCCACTGCAACAAGGAAAAGAGGCAGCCCAGGGGCGAAGGGAAGATAGCATAATGGTTATGCAAAGAGACTCTCGTTCCTGAGGCTCCAAAGTACCAGGTTCAATCCCCCGCAGCACCATAAGCCAGAGCTGAGCAATGCTCCAGTAAAAAAAAAAGTCAGAGCACGGAGCTAAGTTCAGATATTCATGATTGAATATTTTGAATTCATTAACAAACTAATTTCAAAAGCATTTAAAGGGATGGAAAATTTCAATATTATTTATGCTTTTTAAAAAGCAGTACAAAAAAAAACCCTACAATAAAACCTTGATTTCATAATTATATGTGTGCTATTTATGCAAAGAAAAAAAACTGGAAGTATATATATCAGCAAAACTCTAGAGGGTAAGATTAATAGCTATTTCTACTTCACTTATGTGCTGGTATTAAGCATCCACATTTTCATGTTGGGAACGCTGTACTCACTCATCAGTGAATGGAGCATATATTCACTCAGTCTCCCTTTGGTCAAGCTGCCTGTGTAGGAAGAAGCACCCGTAGGGGCCAGACAGTGGCACCCCCAGTCAAGTGCTCACATTCTCATGCACGCGGAGCTGGGTTTAAGCTCCTAGTCTCCACCTGCAGAAGAGAAGATTCCTGAACAGTGACGCGCAGTGCAGGCATCTCTCTTTCCATCTTCCTCTCCGTCTCCTCCTCCCCTCTCAATTGCTCTTTCTTGTCAAATAAAAGAAAAAGAAAGAGGATGACGGGACAGTGGAAGAGGAAGAAGGAGTGAGAGGAGGGGAAGGAGAAAAAAAGAAGGAAGAAGGAGGGAGGGGAGAAAATGGAAAACTAGCTACAGGGAATAGTGGATTCGTCATGCAAGGACCAGGCCCAGTGATAACCCCAGTGGCAATTGAAAAAAAATAATGAATCCTCACCTACTTCGTTAAATTCTATCTCCCTCTATTCCACCCTTCACTTTGTATCCTAACTATCTAGCTGCGGGTGCAAAATCAGAGTATTGGAGAAACGAAGATCCCTTACTGTTGGGTAGTTGCCACCTCCCCCTGGCTTCTGCTTAACCATATGCCTATATAGGGATTTTACTGATCCAAAGCTTTGGTCTATTTACATAAATCACTTTTACATAAAGCACTCCAGGGCATTGGTGGTTCTATGATAGGATTCTCTCCTGCTCCACCCCCTCCTTGTCACACACTGATCCCTTCTCTGTCACACTCTGATTTTCACCAGTCACTTTTCTCTCCACCCTCTCTATATCACATCCTGTTTCCACCCTACTTGGAGAGTATAAAAACAGCTGCTCTTCTGATTAAAGACACTTGGAAATTGCTTTCCGGCTGCGAGAGTTCCAGAGTGTATCTCCTGCGGAAGTTGGTGCAAGCACAAGTTCCTGATCCCTCTCCCACACAGCAGCCTAGATCAGCTCCAGTTGAGTTCTCTCCAACCCAGAGAGCACTAGCTCGGGAAGAAGTACCCTCAGGCTATCCCGGCACCTTACCATCACAAGTTCATTTCAAGTGGTTATATAGTACATGATTATAAAAAAATGCTTTTTAATATTTTCATTGTATTTATGGTGGAGAAAGACCGAGTAACTGAGAAGGAAGGGAGAGGCAGGGAAGGAGAAAGACAGACATCTTTAGACCTGCTTCACTGCTTACGAAGTTTCCTCTCTGCAAGAGATCAAGGCTCGAATTCAGGTCCTTCCATATGATGTGTATGCTCTACTGGGTGCACCACCATCCAAGTCCCCTAAAAAGAATGTTTAAGCAAAACAAGAAGGCTTTCCCTACAAAAGCCTATATACAGAATAACAATAGCATATTCATCTGGGACTAGGGACATTCCAGGACTACCCTCCTACAAATATCAGTCTTTAGAGGGATGGCAGGCAGAAAAGAAAATTATTAGAATTTGCAGAAAGCAGATTTTTTTATTATTTTATTTATTTATTGGATTATTTATTTATTGGATAGTGAAAGCCAGAAATCAAGAGGGGAGGGGTAGACAGAGGGAGAGAGAAAGAGAGACACCTACAGAAATGCCTCACCACTGGCAAAGCTTCCTCCCTGCAGGTGGGGACCAAGAGTTCGAATCTGAATCTTTGCACACTGTAACATGTGCACTCAACCAGGGGCACCACCACCCAGCCCCCCAGAAAACAAGAATGCCAAGCTCTTGCTGAAGAAAGCCTGAAACAGAAAAGAGGCATCTCCGTCCCAATCCAAAACAAAAGTGTATCACCCCAAGACCTCTACATTCTGTATCCTGACACTATGTCTGTTGGGTCGGGGTGGGGGGGTGTACAGAATAAGTCCACCACTACATTTCTTCAAAAAGGAAGCAGCTACAAACTTCAAAAATAAATGATCTTATCTAAAAAAAAAAAAAAAAAAAAGCCAAACAGGGTGTTAGGAATTAGAGAGGAAGATAGTAAAATCAGCTTGGGGAGTCGGGCTGTAGTGCAGCGGGTTAAGCACAGGTGGTGCAAAGCCCAAGGACCGGCATAAGGATCCCGGTTCGAACCCCGGCTCCTCACCTGCAGGGGAGTCGCTTCACAGGCGGTGAAGCAGGTCTGCAGGTGTCTATCTTTCTCTCCTCCTCTCTGTCTTCCCCTCCTCTCTCCATTTCTCTCTGTCCTATACAACAACAACAACAACAATAATAACTACAACAATAAAACAACAAGGGCAACAAAAGGGAATAAATAAATATTAAAAAAAATTTTTTTAAAAAAGGTTAAAACAACAAGGGCAACAAAAGGGAATAAATAAATAAAATAAATATTTTTTAAAAATTATTTTAAAAAATCAGCTTATATCCTTACAAGTTACCTTGCAGATGCTGAATACAAGCTGATAACAGTTCAGATTAGAAAAATAAATTCAGGGAGTTGGGCAGTAGCGCAGCAGGTTAAGCACACGTGGCACAAATCTCAAGGATCCGTGTAAGGATCTCGGTTTGAGCCCCCGGCTCCCTACATGCAGGGGAGTTGCTTCTTAGGCGGTGAAGCAGGTCTGCAGGTGTCTTTCTCTCCCCCTGTCTATCTTCCCCTCCTCTCTCCATTTCTCTCGGTCCTATCCAACAACAACATCAATAACAACAATAATTACAACAATAAACAAAGAAGGGCAACAAAAGAGAGTAAATAAAGAAAAAAAAACAGAAAAAAGTTTGCCTGATCATAATCTAAAAGAAAGAAAGAAAGGAAAGAAGGAAGGAAAGAAGAAGGAAGGAAGGAAAATAAATTCAGAAATTCCCATATCATAAGGTCAAGCACAGTTTGAAGCCCAGCCAGCCTAGGCAGGAAGACATGGCCAGTGCCATAATGGAACAAGACCAGTATTGTGAAGGATTAACCAGGTGGCATCTGACACTTAGCCTCATATTTCTCTCCCTAAGACCCTGTTTTCTATCATTCTCCATATTTTACAGATGTAGTAACTAAGGCTGAAACTTAAAGAACTTGCTTAATGACAGAAGCTGTTGTGCAAGTTTATTCTGTATTATCTACAAAGCCAATTGTATTTCTTTTTTTTTTATTTTATTTAAGAAAGGATTAATTAACAAAACCATAGGGTAGGAGGGGTACAACTCCACACAATTCCCACCGCCCAATCTCCATATCCCACCCCCTCCCCCGATAGCTTTCCCATTCTCTATCCCTCTGGGAGCATGGACCCAGGGTCATTGAGGGTTGCAGAAGGTAGAAGGTCTGGCTTCTGTAATTGCTTCCTCGCTGAACATGGGCGTTGACTGGTCGGTCCATACTCCCAGTCTGCCTCTCTCTTTCCCTAGTAGGATGGGTCTCTGGGGAAGCTGAGCTCCAGGACACATTGGTGGTGTCTTCAATCCAGGGAAGTCTGGCCGGCATCCTGATGACACCTGGAACCTGGTGACTGAAAAGAGACTTAACATACAAAGCCAAACAAATTGTTGAGCAATCATGGACCCAAAGCTTGGAAAAGTGGAGAGGAAGTATTAGGGAGGTACTCACTGTAAACTCTAGTATACTTCTGCTTTCTTACTTTGGTGCCATACTCCAAACTCAGTCAATTTCTGCTTTGCGTTTCTACTTCTTTTTTTTTTTTACATGCATAACATTCCCCAGATTCCCATTTAGCAATACAACCCCCACTATTTCATTCATCATTTTTCATGGACCTGTATTCTCCCCACCCACTCACCCACCCCAGAGTCTTTTACTTTGGTGTAGTACTCCAATTCCATTTCAGGTTCGACTTGTGTTTTCTTTTCTAATCTTGTTTTTCAACTTCGGCCTGAGAGTGAGATCATCCCATATTCATCCTTCTGTTTCTGACTTATTTCACTCAACATGATTTTTTCAAGGTCCATCCAAGATCGGCTGAAAACGGTGAAGTCACCATTTTTTACAGCTGAGTAGTATTCCATTGTGTATATATACCACAACTTGCTCAGCCACTCGTCTGTTGTTGGACACCTGGGTTGCTTCCAGGTTTTGGCTGTTACAAATTGTGCTGCCAAGAACATATGTGTACACAGATCTTTTTGGATGGATGTGTTGGGTTCCTTAGGATATATCCCCAGGAGGGGAATTGCAGGGTCATAGGGTAGGTCCATTTCTAGCCTTCTGAGAGTTCTCCAGACTGTTCTCCACAGAGGTTGGACCAATTGACATTCCCACCAGCAGTGCAGGAGGGTTCCTTTGACCCCACATCCTCTCCAGCATTTGCTGCTGTTACCTTTTCTGATGTGTGACATTCTCACAGGAGTGAAGTGATATCTCATTGTTGTCTTGATTTGCATTTCTCTGACAATCAGAGACTTGGAGCATTTTTTCATGTGTTTCTCGGCCTTTTGGATCTCTTCTGTGGTGAATATTCTGTCCAATTCCTCTCCCCATTTTTGGATGGGGTTATTTGTTGTCTTGTTGTTGAGTCTGGTAAGCTCTTTATATATGTTGGTTATTAAACTCTTATCTGATGTATGGCATGTAAAGATCTTCTCCCATTCTGTGAGGGGTCTCTTGATTTGGGTAGTGGTTTCTTTTGCTGTGAAGAAGCTTTTTAATTTGATGTAGTCCCATAGGTTTGTATTTGCCTTGGTTTTCCTTGTAATTGGATTCGTTTCATTGAAAATGTCTTTAAAATTTATGCGGTAAAAAGTTCTGCCAATATTTTCCTCTAAGTATCTGATAGTTTCTGGTCTAACATCCAAGTCCTTGATCCACTTGGAATTTACTTTTGTATTTGGTGAAATACAGTGATTCAGCTTCATTCTTCTGCATGTTTCAACCCATTGTTTCCAACACCATTTGTTGAAGAGACTCTGCTTTCCCCATGTAATAGTCTGGGCCCCTTTGTCAAAGATTAGATGTCCATAGGTGTGGGGCCTCACTTCTGGGCTCTCAATTCTATTCCACTGGTCAGTGTGTCTGTTCATGTTCCAGTACCAAGCAGTTTTGATGACAATGGCCCTATAATATAGTTTGAGATCTGGCAGTGTGATGCCTCCCGTTCTGTTCTTTTTTCTCAAGATTGTTTTGGCAATTCTAGGTCTTTTCTGGTTCCAGATAAACATTTGTAGCATTTGTTCTATTCTCCTAAAAAATGTGCTTGGGATCTTGATGGGGATAGCATTAAATTTGTAGATGGCTCTGGGTAATATATTCATATTGATGATGTTAATTCTTCCAACCCATGAGCATGGAATATCTTTCCACTTCTTTGTGTCTTTTTCAATTTTTTTGAGTAGTGACTCATAATTTTCAATATACAAGTCTTTCACTTCTTTGGTTAGGTTTATTCCTAGATATTTTATTGTTTTTGTTGCTATAGAAAAAGGAACTGATTTCTGGATTTCAATTTCTTCTAACTTAGTGTTTGCATAGAGGAATGCCACTGACTTTTGAATGTTAATTTTATAGCCTGACACCTTACTGTATTGCCTGATGATTTCTAAAAGCTTCTTGCTAGATTCCTTAGGTTTTTCCATGTATACTATCATGTCATCTGCAAATAAGGAGAGTTTGACTTCTTCTCTTCCAATCTGTATTCCTTTAATTCCTTGCTCCTGCCTGATTGCTATGGCAAGAACTTCCAACACTATGTTGAATAGTAATGGTGATAGTGGGCAGCCCTGTCTAGTACCTGATCTGAGGGGAAATGCTTCCAGTTTTTCACCATTGAGTATGATGTTGGCTGTAGGTTTGCTATATATAGACTCCACTATCTTCAGGAATTTTCCATCTATTCCTATTTTTTGTAGTGTTTTGATCATAAAGGGATGTTGTATTTTGTCAAAGGCTTTCTCTGCATCTATTGATATGACCATGTGGTTTTTGGTCTTGCTTTTGTTGATGTGGTGGATCACATTGATTGATTTACGTATATTAAACCAACCTTGCATGCCTGGGATAAACCCCACTTGGTCATGATGAACAATTTTTTTGATATACTGCTGTATCCGGTTGGCTAGAATTTTGTTCAATATTTTCACATCTATGTTCATCAGAGATATTGGTCGGTAGTTTTCTTTTTTGGTTGTGTCCCTGTCTGCTTTTGGTATCAGGGTGATGTTGGCTTCATAGAAGCTGGCAGGGAGTATTCCAGTGTCTTCAATCTTCTGGAAGACTTTTAAAAGTAGAGGTATTAGTTCTTCTTTGAAAGTTTTGTAGAATTCATTTGTAAAACCATCTGGTCCAGGACTTTTATTTTTGGGGAGATTTTTGATAACTGTTTCAATTTCATTAGCTGTGATGGGCCTGTTCATGTTATCCACTTCCTCTTTACTTAGTTTTGGAAGTTGGTAGGTATCCAGGAAATCATTCATTTCTTCCAGGTTCTCTAACTTGGTGGCATATAGTTGTTCATAGAAGCCTCGCATGATATGTTGAATTTCTGCGGTGTCTGTTGTGATATCTCCTCTTTCATTTACTATCCGATTTATTTGGGTCTTCTCCCTTTTTTGTTTTGTGAGTCTGGCTAAAGGTTTGTCGATTTTGTTTACTCTTTCGAAGAACCAACATTTACTTTCATTGATCTTTTGTATGGTTTTCCTATTCTCAATGTTATTTATTTCTGCCCTAACTTTAGTGATTTCTGTCCTTCTGGTTGCTTTAGGATTCCTTTGTTGTTCTTCTTCTAGGTCTTTAAGATGTGCAATCAGGCTGTTTATTTGTGCCTTTTCTTGTTTCCTAATGTGTGCTTGTATAGCTATGAACTTCCCTCTTAGGACTGCTTTAGCTGTGTCCCAAATATTTTGATAGCTTGTGTCTTCATTTTCATTGAACTCTCGAAACATTTTGATTTCTTCCTTGATTTCCTCTTTGACCCAGAAGTTGTTAAGAAGTGTACTGTTGAGCTTCCACATTTTGGCACTGTTACTAATCTTTTGTTGATTGTTAAGTGTTAGTTTAATTCCACTGTGGTCTGAGAAGATGCTTGGGATGATTTCAGTGCTCTTGAATAGGCTGATGCTGTCTTTGTGGCCTAACATATGGTCTATCCTTGAGAATGATCCATGTGGATTTGAGTAAAATGTGTATTCCAGTTTCTTGGGATGAATGACTCTGAAAATGTCCAATAGTTCTAGTTTATCTATCTCTTCATTTAGCTCCCTTATGTCTTTACTGATTTTCTTCCTGGATGATCTGTCAAGTTCAGATAGTGGGGTGTTGAAGTCCCCTACTATGATTGTGTTACTGTTAATATATTGCTGTAGCTCTTTCAGTAGAAGTTTGATGTATTTAGATGGCTTCTCATTGGGTGCATAGATATTAATAATTGTTAAGTCCTCTTGATTGACTGATCCTCTGAGCATTAAGTAGTGTCCATTCCTATCTTTTTTAATCTTATCTATTTTAAAGTCTATCATGTCAGATATGAGAATAGCTGTTCCTGCCCTTTTTTGTGGGCCATTGGCTTGTATGATAGTTTTCCATTCTTTCACTTTAAGTCTGTGTTTGTCTTGTTGAGTTAGGTGAGTTTCCTGTAGACAACATATTGTTGGGTTGTGTTTTCTGATCCATCTTCCTACTCTGTGTCTTTTAATAGGTGAATTCAGGCCATTCACATTTATTGATATCAAAGATTGAAGATATTTTAACGCCATTCTTGTAGAGTTTTAGAGTGTTTTGATATATGTTCTATTTGTGGTGGTCTGGTTGTTTATAGGAGACCTTTCAGAACTTCTTTCAAGGCAGGCTTGGTGATGGTTGCTTCCTTCAACTGTTGCTTGTCTGAGAAGGTTTTGATGCTTCCATCTAGTCTGAATGACAATCTAGCAGGATATAGTATTCTTGGCTGAAAGCCTTTCTCATTGAGCACTCGATAGATATCTTGCCATTCTCTTCTGGCCTGTAGTGTTTGTATGGAGAAGTCTGCTGCTAATCTTATGGGTTTTCCTTTGTAGGTGACTCTTTGTTTTTCTCTTGCAGCCTTGAGGATCCTTTCTTTATCCTTATTCCTTTCCAATCTAAGTATGACATGTCTTGGTGTCTTTAGGTCTGGGTTAATTCTGTTTGGGACCCTCTGGGCTTCTTGAATCTTTATGTCTTTGGTGTTGTCTAGACTAGAGAAATTTTCAGCTATTATCGCCTGGAGAACGCTTTCTTCCTCCCCTTCTCTTTCTTCCTCTGGTAAGCCAATAATGCGTATATTGTTTCTTTTGAAGTCATCCCATAAGACTCTGTTGTTGTTTTCAGCATCTCTTAATCTCTTTTTGAGATCTCTTACTTCTTCTTTAGTTGTCTCTAATTCATCCTCAATCTTGCTAATTCTGTCTTCAGCCTCATTGATTCTATTCTCTCTGCCCTCTACTGCTTTCTGGAGTTCATCTATTTTGTTGCCCTGCTCTGATACTGTTTTAGCTTGTTCAGCTAGTTGCCTTCTTAGCTCAGCAATTTCAGCTTTCAGCTCTCTAATAACCATGAGATTATTAGAATTTTCTTCCATATTCTCATTTGTTGTTCCTGCATTTCTGATTACAATTTTTTCAAATTCTTTACTCACTCCTGTTATTATTTCCTTAGCTAATGTTTGGATGTTGAACTCGTTGTTTTGTGCTTCACCCTCTGGAGGACTTTTAGCTGGACTCTTGTCCTGGTTCGAGTCTCCATTATTTTTTCTTGTTGTTTTAACCATTTTATATAAGTTAACAGTTTTTTCAATCCCTGAGTTGGAGTTCAGTGGTGTAAAAGCCTTTTTTTTTTCCCCTGTAGGCTATGGTAGCCTGAGGGCTTTTAAACTATCAATAGGCTTCTTGGCTTAATCAATGACTCCTGACCAAGAGATAAAGCAGGGTTGGCAGAGATAATCCAGTGGTTATGCAAAGAGACTTTCACAGCCCTTCAGCTATGCCACCGAGGTATAGGTCTTCTCCTGAGTTTCTCGGTTAGATCTCTGTGCCCTCCCTGTTGCTGCTCCAGATTCTGAGGGTAGTAGCAATGGAGACTCAGAGTTGTACTTGGTGAGTCTCTGGGGAGTCCTTTCCTCCCTTCAGCTGTCCCCTTGTTGGTGGAGCAGACTGGAGGTGGTGTCTCCACTGACAAACTGTCGAACTGTTAGCAGTCACTTAATCTCTCCTTAGGCCCCTCTCTCCTCTCTGTCACCAGCCACGCGTGTTTGTACTCACGGGTGATTTACTGGGTTTCTGTGGTCATTCTAGTCCTGTCTTGTTTCGGTCCGGGTGGTCTCCTTTGGTATTCCTAGTTGATCCAGGAGAGGAGAGGAGAGGAGAGAAAGCGATCTGCTGCTCGTAGCTCCGCCTCCGGAAGTCGAATCCCAGTCCCAATTTAAATTTCCAAGAAAACTTTGTAAAGAAGCAAGAGTGAGGTTAGAAGGAAAAGTAACACTAGGTTTTAAGCGACGAATTTGCATTAGAGAAATCTCTGAACCTGTGTCTGGGTGGCTTTTCTGGACCTCAGGCTGGGCATGAGTGCGGGACACGTCGGGCGCCAGATGTTGTGTGTGGGCCGCGGAGAAGAGAAAGAGGGGGTCCGGAGCGAAGAGGTAACACAAATCTTTATTTGTGCTGGCACCTCAGAGTTGGGTGCTAGAGAGGCAGGTTGGGCCACGTGGAGGTAGCGAAAATGGCCACCTCACGCAGTAACGTTTCCTGCGTCTGAACACCAGAGTGAAGCGCTGGCAAGAGCGCCAATTGTATTTCTTAACTATCAATGTGAGTGACAATACAGATAATCCATTTCCCTCAGAAAAAAGACAGTTCCTCCACAGCATAATAGTTAAGAAACATTGCTCTGGAGGCCCAGAAGGTTGTGCAATGGTGAGCCCCAAATTTGATTCATGGAAGACAAAGTGTCAAGAGTGATGCTCTGGTTCTCTCCCTCTCTCCTTCTCTCTCATGAATGAGTACACATTTTAAAGAATCACTCATCCAGTGGTGGTTGTATTGTTATGTGGAAAACTGGGAAATATTATGTATGTATTAACTATTGTATTTACTGTTGACTGTAAGACATTAATCCCTCAAATAAAAAAATAATAATCATAATTAATGCACATGGCACGAAGCGCAAGGATCCCGGTTAGAGCCCCTGGCTCCCCACTTGCAGGGGAATCGCTTCGCAGGCGGTGAAGCAAGTCTGCAGGTGTCTATCTTTCTCTCCCCCTCTGTCTTCCCCTCCTCTCTCCACTTCTCTCTGTCCTGTCCACCAAAAACAATAGCAATAACAATAACAATAAGGGCAACAAAATGGGAAAAGCAGCTTCCAAGAGCAGTGGATTCACAGTGCAGGCACCAGGCCCCAGCGATAACCCTGGAGTAAAAAAAAAAAAATTAAGAAGAAGAAACTACTTTCATTAAAATTTGCACACCCGGTTAAGTGCACACATTACAGTGCACAAGGACCCAGGTTCAACCCCTTGGTCCCCACCTGCAGGAGAAAGCTTCATGAGCACAACATGGGAGAGACAGGCCCCAGTAAGGTTGAGGGGGGGTTCTATGGATGGTGAAGCAGTACTGTGGTGCTTCCTTTCTCTCTCTTACTCTCTCACACACTCTCTCTCAATTTAGAAGCAATATGAAAATTATTTATTTGGTTTTATTTTTTACCAGAGCACTGCTCAGCTCTGGTTCATAGTGGCACGGAGGTTGAACGTGGGACTTTGGCCCCTCCAGCATGAAAGGTTTGTTTTTTTTATAACCATCCAGCTATATCGCCACTCTCGCTCTCTCTGAATAAAGTATGAAAAAAATAGACCAGGAACACTGTTAAAGGGTATTGCACATTAAGCCATGAGTTCACCCCCCAGTGCCAGATGTTAAACAAACTAATAAACAAATTCTGTTTTCGCTCCAAGTCCAATCATTGCCTTCCCAAGATTCCTTCCAACCTCTACTTACATACCACCAATAGGGCTGGGGAGATAGGATTGTAATTATGCAAAAGCCCTAATTCCTGAAGCACCAGAAGTCCCAAGTTCGATCTTCAGTACCACTATAAGATTGAGCTGAACAGTGGAAGGAAGGAGGAAGGAAGGAAGGAGGAAGGGAGGGAGGGAGGGAGGAAGAGCTTCTCATTGAGCACTGCCAAGATAGTGTTCAGGCAATTCCTGGAGGTTGGGCACATGGCCTGTGTCTCCTTTGGGCCCCATGCTGGGAAGCTGGATGTCACTGACCAGAGAAGGGCCTTGGTTGATGGACCTTGCGCTAAAGTAAGGAGACAGGCTATGCCTTTCAAATGCATGCAGTTCACTGACTTCATCATCAAGATGCCACACAGTGCCTGTCATAAGTATGTACGAAAAGCCTGGGAGAAAGCACATATCAGCAAAAAGTGGGCCACCAGAAGATGGGTCAAGAAAACCTACCCTATGGTTTTGTTAATTAATCCTTTCTTAAATAAAAAAGAAAAAAGAAAATTTATGCCAGAGAAAGGAAAATCAAGATGACGGATTTGGATTACTAAAAGGTCGTGAAGGCAAGAAAAAAATGAGGAACACAATAATCAAATTTGAAGTTAGGAGGCTTCAAAAGGCCGCTCTCCTGAAAACTTCTCCCAAAAAAGTAACTTCTACTAAGGGTGCAGTGGCAGCAACGGTTCCAGCTAAAAAGGTAGCCAATAAAGGCAAGAAGGCTCCGGACCAGAAAGCCACAGGCCAGAAGGCCGCACCGCCAAAAGCTCAGAAGGGGGGTGGGGGAGGCAGGAGGTGGCACACCTGGCTGAGTGCACATGATACAGTGTGCAAGGAATCAGGTTCAAGCCCCCGGTCCCCACTTGCAAGGGGAAAGCTTCACAGTGGTGAAGCTGTGCTGCAGGTGTCTCTCTGTCTCTCTCCCACTCTATCTCCCCCTTCCCTCTCAATTTCTGGCTGACTCATCCAATAAATTAAAAATTTTTTTTAAAAACTCAGAAGGGTCAGAAAGCACCTGCTGCAAAGGCATCTGGCAAGAAATCTTAAGATCAGACAAGCTTATTAAAGTAATAAAGTTGCTTTTTATCATTCTAAAAAGGAAAGAGAAAGAAAGAAAGAAAGAAAGAAAGAAAAGAGAAAAAAAAAGGAAACACTGACAAAATATGTTGACTCTCTTAAAAGCTTAGACCAGGGAACAGAAGCAACCAGTGGCACAGCTATATACAAATAATGTCAAAGGACATGAATTATGGTGGTGTTGCGTATGATACAGCAAATCCTAACAACGGGATTTTTCAAAGTTA
This sequence comes from Erinaceus europaeus, assembly GCF_950295315.1. NCBI lineage: Eukaryota > Metazoa > Chordata > Mammalia > Eulipotyphla > Erinaceidae > Erinaceus > Erinaceus europaeus. The sequence goes on from NC_080177.1 coordinate 68,232,488, forward strand.
ACCCAATTACCAAATAATATGATTATAACAATAACTATCTATTGCCTTCTTAAGCCCTAAGACAGCAGGAACTCCCACTTCCTCTATAGAGCCTTTATTTCCCCAGTCCTGGAACCTCTAGAGTGAGGCTCACTTTCCTGCATGCTTCTCTCAATTCATACCAACTGATATTGCATCCCAACCTAATCATCGCAACGAGTACCACCTCAGTATGCTTCACTTCAGACTGTGTCCAAGAGATGTCAGGAGTGAAAGGTCAACTCTTCACCCTCATTACTCGGGTGAGACCTTTCCTTTCATAGGATTCTCTAATTCCATTCCAGGTGGTTCACTTCCTAACAAAGTCCCAAAACCTAGATATAGACCAGGTCCCATGAGACAGAGCATATGTTCACATGTATCCATAAATCATAGCAAAATATATTTCTGAAAGCAAAAGTACACAATAATCTGCAGTGAGTCAGTATGAAGTTCAGAATGAAAGTGTCTACTTAAACTTAGATACCCTCCTCACCTATTTCCTATTACACTTCCCTCACTCACTCCCAAGCTGTCCTTATCAAAGCAAGGACTGCAAAAGTTGAATAAGGGCAAGAGACTGGCATACTTTAATGATGACTCTAGTCACTATCAGGCCACCCCATCAGTTGGGGCCCTAGTCGGGAAGTCCTGAGATTCCCAGACAGACATAATGAGCCTAGACCTGGAAAAAATCCCTCTCTCCATTGTTATCAGTTATTTCTATCAGGAACAACACAATAGACCCCTTTGTGAGCCCCCATAGGACCTTGCCCTCAACTTGGATCAACAATGGTAGAGAATGTTCCTTTTTATAAATAAATTTTTTAAAAAATGGAAAAAAAGAACATTCCCTACCACTGAGAATAGTCACTTACTACTGACTGCATTCACTGTGTTGCAGTATTAGTAAACTCTTCAATACAGTCAGCACCTACTTGGCTGCGGCATGAGTCAGTGGACAAGCACTATGCTAACCTCCAGCCCTTCAGAAACTTGTGGCTATTTGTGTGTACCCTGTGTGCTCAATGTACACACACAGATACGCATATACACTGGCCATTTGTGTAAAACCCATTTTTACACATGGCCATAGTCATGACCATGTGTCTTTCTGATGTTCATATTGAGGATTCTCCCTCTGCTCCTGCATTTCTGATGAGCTTTTAACAAGATGCACTAACTGGCAAAAACAGCACCCCTTCTCCCCACCTCAGATGAGACTCGATGGTCAAGGGTGGTCACTTAGCATCCCCTACACTAAAGCAGCTATCTCTAGCCTGACCCAACCCTTGATAGATGGTTCACAGTTAAGAACCGAGAGTCCAAACTCAACATCATCTCTAGCAAAACACAGCAATTTAAGGGAGACTCTGACCAGAAAGGCCGCCAGCTTAGAACAAGGGAGAACACAACCACACCACTCCTGTGGTCGCCAGCCCGGCCCTGCCCTCACTTGCTGGGGTTATAAAACCCACGACAGGACACAGAGCAGCACCAGCCACAGGCTGCCTCTCTGACAAGATGCTTCTTCTTCCTCTCGCCCTGCTGTGCTTTTCCCTGTGCTCTGGAGCCAAGGCTGGTGAGTCTCAGGCCCTGACCTCTAGAGGCTGCAGCTTTAGCTCCTCAATCAGCTCAGCCTGCCTATAGCTGACCCTCAACTGGGGCCCCAGGTTCTCTCTTCAAGAGCCCAGGGTGAAGGCTGCACTGGGATGAATCACCCATTCTGTGCAGCCCATGGGAGTTGTCAGAAAGCAGGAGCCCATACTGACAAGGGGATCAGAGCAGGTGAACCAGGCATGGGTCCTCTCTAAGGTCCTGTATGAGATGAGGTGTGTAGAGACTCAGGACTACTCTAGTATCTGACTTGGACATTCAGTGACAGTTCATGGGCTGTGAGCGATGGCACTGTTCTGTGACAAAGGAGAGCTGGTGGCAGGATGAATGAGAGTCATGATCCCAGGTGAGCAATGTCTGTGGTGACTTCTGAGGCTGGAGGAAGGAGGAGCAAAGTATATAGAGAGTGTGAAAAAAAAAAAAAAAAAAGAGAGAGTGTGAGTGTTCTCCATTCTCTCAGCCAACCCCCGAGTCACAAGAGGGGGGTGGCAAGGAAAAGGATGAAGGTGAGAGTCAAGAGACTTCCTCAGCCAGGGCGGTGCCCAGCCGTGGAGAGCAGGCTCTGCACATATTAGGCCCTTGGGTAGACCCCCCCAAAGACACAGGGGAAAAAAAGACAGACACTAGAGTATCGCAATTGGTGAAACACTGTCACACACACACACACACACACACACACACACACACACACACAAAGAAAAAACAAAGCAGAGAAGTCTCTCCCGACATGACCCCAGCTTATGCATTCTCTGCAGAGACCACTGTGTGTGCCTGTCTCCATTCCTGGGTTCTCTGTTTCAGGGGAGATCATCGGGGGTAAAGAGTGCAGGCCGCACTCCCACCCCTACATGGCCTTTCTGGAAATTACCAGTTCCCTGGGTAAGCTGTCAGCTTGTGGGGGTCTCCTGATCAGAAAGGACTTTGTGCTGACGGCAGCTCACTGTGCGGGAAGGTGAGACAACCGGGTCTTCAGTCCCTAGACTGAAATCAACAGCTGGCATGGCCACCAAGGACACACTCTCACTGGGGCCTGGGCAAGGGCACCCGAGCCTGAGACGATTTTCAGGCTTGAGTTTAAGGAGTTTGATATCATTATTGAATAGACACCCCGGTCCTCAGTCACTGTAAGTTCAGCTCCTCTACAAAGACAAAGAGAAGAAGCCAAGCGCACATAGTATGAGGCACAAGGACCCAGGCAAGGATCCCAGTTTGAGCCCCCAGCTGCCCACCTGCATGGGGGTAGCTTCACAGTGGTGAAGCAGGTCTGCAGGTGTCTATCTTTCTCTCTCCCTCTCTATCTTCCCCTCCCCTCTCAATTTCTCTCTCTGTCCTATCCAGTGGAGGGGGAAATGGCCCGCAGAAGCAGTGGATTCATAGTGCAGGCACTGAGCCCCAGTGATAGCCCTGGAGTTAAAATAAATAAATAAATAAATAAATAAATAAATAAATAAATAAATAAATAAAAGGCAAAGAGAGACTGTCCAACAGTCCCTGCTCTAAACACAGCTGTTCCTACCCTACGCAATGCAGTGGGGGCTCACTATGGAAAGCCCTGCCCAGGACTTTAGGGTCTCTGCAAAAACACTACTCTTAGTTCTCAGGGACCTGAACACATAGCTCCATAGGAAGGACCACAGCCCCAAACTATCCCCTTCCTTCATAATTTCTTGCCGTAAATGGCTGGCCCAGATAAAGAGCTTCCAATCCAATGTCTCTCCTTAAGCCAACCAGTTGCCAAAAAGTGTCTCTGTTCCATGAGAAAGTTCTCCCATGAGTTAAAACTGAGCCCCACCCCCAGATGCCGTGACAGCCCAGCCAAAGGGCAGTGGGCAGAGTCCTGTGACTCTGTGAAACTCCAGCCCCTTAACTCTGTAGGGGCCCAACTCAAGAGGAAGTCCTAAAAAGATTCTTTTCCCCCTTGTCCTTCCTGCTTCCTCAAAACAGGTCTATAACAGTCATCCTCGGAGTCCACAACATAAGAGAGCAAGAAGGCACATGGCAGATGCTCAAAGCTGAGAAGCAGTTTCCGCATCCACAATATGAAAACGTAACCTTTCTCAACGACATCATGTTACTAAAGGTGACACCGATTCTCCTCTCTGTCTCCTCTTGTCTATCCTCATAGGCATCGCTTCAGGTCCCCACCACCCTGAAATTTCCCTGAACTGCTTCAGGGGTGCACCCCCTCACGAGCACCCCCTACAGACTTGTGAAGTGTTTACCTGCCCCATCTCCATACACCCCATGACCCACTCTGAACACTGACCGTTCTTGTTCACTTCACAGCTGGAGAAGAAAGCCAACCTGACCCTGGCTGTGAGCACGGCCCCCCTGGCAGCCGAATTTGACTTCATTTCCCCCAAGAGAACATGCCAGGTGGCCGGCTGGGGGAGAACAGAAGTGAATGGGCATGCTTCCGACACCCTGCAGGAAGTGAAGCTACGACTCATGGGCCCCCAGGACTGCATGCAGTACAGGGCTTTTGATAACAATCTCCAACTCTGTGTGGGCAACTCCAGGAAAACTAAGAATGTATTTAAGGTGATCCAAAACTGTTGTTCTTTTTATTTTTAATTTTTGCTTAACAGAAAGGAGTTGAGATGGGAGGGGAAGATAGAGAGGGAAAGAGACAAAGACACCTGCAGCCCTGCTTCACCACTCGGGAAGCTTTCCCCCTGCAGGTAGGTAGATGACTGTTCTTAAAGGCATTCAGTCTTCTGAGACCATTCATGTCCTGGAAGGAGATGAGGCCAGGAAATTGTTCGTCGGTGACAGGGTTTGTGATTGTGAGAGTCTGAAAAGTTGTCCCCCTGCAGAAACCTTCTTCCAAGGCCATGGGAAGTCCCTGACCACCCCGACCAGGCCACCACACCGGGTGCAGGGGGTGACGGGAAGGCGAGGCATCAGGCCAAGGCACGAGCTCATTAGGAGTCAGGCTCAGGGTTCACTCACTCTGAGACTGTGAATCAGTCAAGACCAAGACGGAGTAACATCCTTCATTCATCTTCTTTTCTCTCTCCACAAATCTAGGGCGACTCAGGAGGCCCTCTAATGTGTGCTGGGGTAGCCCAGGGTGTCGTGTCCTATGTACGGCTGGATGGCAAGCCCCCTGCTGTCTTCACCCGCATCTCCCATTACCGAGCCTGGATCAATAAGATCCTTAAGGAGAATCAACCCAGGAGCCTGGACCAGCCCAGAGGAACCTGAATCTGACCCTGAGCAGGTTTTCTGCACATGCACATCAGAGTTAGCCATCTGACCTTTAAATGAAATGCTGCCACATCCCTAAGCTTCAAAAAGATTTCTCCACAGAGATGCTTCCTAAATGTCAATAAAGACCCAGCTTCATATTTGAATGTGTCTCCTCTTCCTGTTACTTCTTAGCCCAGGCAGCTTGTGAGCATTTAATGGTGTGGTCTGGTGTGGTGTGGTGTGGTGTGGCGTGGCGTGGCGTGGCGTGGCGTGGCGTGGCGTGGTGTGTGTGTGTGTGTGTGTGTGTGTGTGTAAGAGAAAGGAAAATTGAAGAAAATGGAAAAGGAAGAAAAGAAAGGATTTCCTTGGAGAATTAGTTTTCATATTGACATTTCAAATAAGGAATCAACTTTGAATTTTGGTCCATACTCCCAGATAAAGAATTAGGGAAAATTGTTATGCATGTACAAACTATGGTACTTACTGTTGAATGTAAAACATTAATTTCCCAATAAAAAAAAAGGAAAAAAAAAGAATTAGGGAAATAGGTGGGGATAGATAGCATAACGGTTATGCAAAGATACTCTCATGCCTGAGGCTCCATAGTCCCAGGTTCAATCCCCACACCACCATAAGCCAGAGCTAAGCAGTGCTCTGGTAGACAATACAAAATAAAAGTTAAAAAAAAGAAAAAAGAATTAGGGAAACTTTCAATGGACGGATGGGACATGGAACTCTAGTGGTGGGAAATATGAAATACCCCTATTATCTTACAATCCTACAATCTTGTTAATCATTATTAAATCACGATTAAAATTGTTTAAGACATCAACTTTGATTTATCTCTAGTAATATTCAAAATCACAGAGAGAATTTTATTTTATTTTTACTGGCACCGCAGTCCACCACTCCCAGTGGCCACTTTCCCTTCTTTCCCCCCATCTTTGTGATATAACAGAAAAAAAGTTGAGAGAGGAGGGGAAGAGAGAAGGACAAAGAAAAAAAGACGCCTGCAGGACTGCTTACAACTGGAGAAGTGCCCCCACACACACCAGAGCTGGGGGCTGTGGGCCTGAACCCAAGTTCATGTGTGTTCAACTGAGAGAGCCACCACACGACTCCCTAAGGACATTTTAAGTGGCTAACAAGATATAGGATGTTTACAGCACCTCTGGCCTCTCCCACTATCTATCAGTGCCAACAACCCCTTTCCACCACCAAGCTCAGGTAATAAAAAAAGGTACTCAGACAGTGCTAAATGTTCCCCCTCCGGGTAACAGTTGAGAACCACTGGTTTAGAAACAAGAGAGAGAGGCCACTGATACCACACAAGGCCCTCCTCATTTGTGCAGCTTGATCTGAGATCAGAAAAGAACTTGTTACAAAACAGGTACCTGGAGGAGATACGTGGTAAGGTGGCTAGCAGCTCACACACCTACTCCCACTCCCACTCCCACCATAAGGGGGAGCAGCACCCAGCAGGCAGTCAGCTGTGCCGGCTCAGCAAAAAGGCTGCCACTGGGCTGTGAGGAGGAGGCTGCACAGGGGCAGGGGCAGGGGCAGGGGCAGGGATAGGAGAAGCCATAACTGAAAACACCCTTTCCTTCTTGGGTAAGTGAACCCCAGAAATCAGATGAGCACTCTCCAGGATTCATCTCTAAAAAAAGAACTTGAGATACATACAAACATTCATGTGTAGGGCAGGAGAGATAGCATAATGGTTATGTAAAAAGACTCTTGTGCCAGAGGCTCTGAGGTCCCAGGTTCAACTCCCTCACCATTATAAGCCAAAGCTGAGCAGTGCTCTGGGGGAGGAGGTGATGTATGTATAAATAGCTTAATCTCAGGTTTTTAACAATAATAAAAAATTAGAATGTCAGACTAGGAACTAATTCTAGTAGTACGCATATGAGTCACTATTTTAAAATCTTTTAAAAATGCCTTTTCAAAAACATTTAGTCAGGTGATAAAAACTGATATAATGTAGCGCCTTCTAAAAACAATCTAGGACGGGGGGGGGGGGGGGGGGGGGGGGTCGGGCGGTAACTCCCCGGGTAAGCGCATGTGGAAAAGCGCAAGGACCCGAGGAAGGATCTCAGTTCGAGCCCCCGGCTCCCCAACTGCAGGGGACTCGCTTCACAAGCAGTGAAGCAGGTCTACAGGTGTCTCTCTTTCTCTTCCCCTCCACTCTCCATTTCTCCCTGTCCTATCCAACAATGATGACATTAACAACAACAACAATAAAACAAGGGCAACAAAAGGAAAAATAAATAATTTTTTTTTAAATCTAGGACCAGCAGACTAGCTCTCTTGGATAGTGTACTTCTTTGCCATGGGCACAGCCCAGGTTCAAGCCTGGCCTCCATGGCTTTGAAGGAAGCTTTGGTAGCATGGCGCCCTCCCCCTTTCTCCCTCTCTCTTTCCCTCTCCCTCTCTCTCTTCTATCTAAAAAACTTAAAAATTAAAGCATAAACTTGGGAAAATAAAAGAGAAGCAAGTAAACTATAAGGCTTGTGTAAACTATGATAGTTGAAAATCATATAAATAAGGGCAGGGGATAGATAGCATAATGGTTATGCAGAGAGACTCTCATGCCTGAGGTTCCAAAGTCCCAGGTTCAATCCCCTGTACCACCATAAGCCAGAGCTGAGCAGTACTCTGGTTTAAAAAATTTTATATAAATTATACATTATTTTTTAAAAATACTAAAAATAGGACAGATATCTCTATGTGTTCCTTGAAGGTCATGATTATATATTGTTTCACACATAATTTTCATCAGTAAAATATTGCTTATAATTTTGAGAGGGTTTTTTTATTAGTGATTTAATATTGATTTACAAATTTATAAGATAACAGGGGTATAATTCCACTTTGTTCCCACCACCAGAGCTTAGTGTCTCCATTGGGATGCATTGGATCGACCTTCCCGTGGTGCATCCCGGGAGTACCCATTCATTGGGGAAACTGACGATCCTTCCTAGCCACATGGATCCCAGTCACTTTCAAAGCCAGCAACAAGCTCCTGACAGCTTTCAAGCTGTTGGTCCTGCTCTTCGAGTCCACCCTGTCCAACGTTTGACGTCTCGTCATCCAATCTGGTCTCCTACGCCTACACTGAACTTCTCTGTTCCAGACTCTTGGAAACAGAGTTGGCAGTCAGCTGAGGTAAAGAACAAACACCTCATCACAGACCCCTGCAAGCGTCAACCCGGCTTTGACCTAGCACGTTATGATTGGGCCCTCCTCAATCGCTATGGAACAGGCCATGGCCGGTGCGCCGCTATGTTCCATCGCTGGAGAGCCAGAGACAACCCGAACTGCCCCTGCGGCTACAGACAGACTATGACCCACATAGTCAATGACTGCCACCTCTCCAGATTCAAAGGAGGTCTTTACATCAGGCTCAACCTGACGCTGTTGACTGGCTACGGAAGAAGGGCAAACGCTATAAGAAGTGTCTCCATTCCCTCCACTAGTTCCCCAGGGTTACAGATATGGGTTGACTTATTTCTATATCTATCTATATTTTTATATATTTGTCTATTTATTCTATGTTCCTGCCTTTTCTTCCTGTCTAAGTCAAACTTAAACCTATTACTACTTCCAAATATCCTCCTTTTTTTTCTCTTCTCTATCAAGGTCTTGATGGAATTGGAGTTCAGAGGTCTCTGGTCATCTTCCCCTTAACATTTCTCCCCCTCTAGGAGTAAGGACCAAAATTCTTTATGGGGTGCAGAAAGTGGGTGTTCTAGTTTCTGTAAATGCTTCTCTGCTGAACATGGATATTGGCAGGTCGATCCATACCCCCAGCCTGTTTCTATCTTTCCCTAGTGGGGCAGGGCTCTGGAGAGGTGTTGGGCCTGGTGGTGGCCGGGTATTTATAACTATGGGAATGATAGGAACAGGGAAATCAAGCCGACTGATCCACAGACAGATTTCCCACCTAAAGTGAACCTTCACCTGTCTCCTGTCCCCCTATATACTTTGTACCTTCATTATCTAGCTTTGTATGAAGAATCCGAGCACTGGAGAAGATTTAAGGTCTTCTTGATGAAGATCTTAAATGTTGCAAACGACTTTCAAGTGGTTATAAGTAAATGATTACCAAAACAGTGTTTAATAAAAATGAAGTCCCTACCACAAGAGCCTATATATAGCATAACACTAGAATATTCAAGAATATTTTACTCTTATAAATACTAAGCAGGGGGTGGTGGGGGTGCAGATGGTGGTGTACTGGATAGAGCACACACATTACCATGCATGAGGACCCTGTTTGAATTCCCAGTTACCACCTACAGAGGGGATAAGCTTCACGAGCAATGAAGCAGTGTTGCAGGTGGCTCTTTATATCTCCTGTTCTATCTCCCCCCTTCCCTTTCAATTTCTGTCTCTATAAAAAATGAGTATATTAAGCTCTAATTGCTGCACAGTATTTCTCCCTCAATATACAACCTACATCACTTGAATTCCACTCAGCATCTGTCCTCTAAGAAAACTGAGAAATGTTAGACATGTACAAACTATTGTATTTACTGTCAACCATAAAGCATTAGTCCCCCAATAAAGAAATTTTAAAAAATGACTGCCGTTGCAAGTTCTTATAAGTGGAAAGCTGTCTCTCAGCAGTGGGCATTTGATGAACTAGTCAACCAAGTACAAAAAAAAAAAGTTTATGGAAGTATAGTAAAAATAGTGCAAAATATAGCACAGGCAAGCCGCTATATTTATCTATAAAATGCAAAAGGAAAGTACAAGTCAACAGCAAAAAAAAAAAGAATTAAAATTAATAACTGATTATAAATGAGCTAAAAACTTGAACTTACGTTGTTTTATAAAGGACCTGCAAACGACCAATCAATACACAAAACGCACAACACCACTAATCGTCAGCAAAATGTAAATCAATATAACAGTGAGATCTCATTTCATACATCTTAAGATGGCAAGTGGGGGGGGGGGGAAGTGTGACTGCAGAGGTAAAAAAAAAAAAAAGGGAGTCGGGCTGTAGCGCAGCGGGTTAAGCGCAGGTGGCGCAAAGCACAAGGACCGGCAGAAGGATCCCGGTTCGAACCCCGGCTCCCCACCTGCAGGGGAGTCGCTTCACAGGCGGTGAAGCAGGTCTGCAGGTGTCTATCTTTCTCTCCTCCTCTCTGTCTTCCCCTCCTCTCTCCATTTCTCTCTGTCCTATCCAACAACGACGACATCAATAACAACTACAACAATAAAACAACAAGGGCAACAAAAGGGAATAAATAAATATAAAAAAAAAAAAAAACAGCAGTGGACTGTAAAACTTACATGTGTGAGGTCCCAGAAGCACTCGCTGTGTATACCAGAGCTAAACTCCGGTTTTTCTTACTCTTGCATGTGTTCTCACACCCTCTCCCTCTCCTCTATATATATAGATGATAGATAGATAGATAGATAGATAGATAGATAGATAGATAGATAGATAGATAGATATACAGATAGATACCAATATATAGTTAATAAAGCTTTTCAAAAATCATGCAACTGAAAAGTTGGTCATCGGGTAAAACACATGACTTGCATGTTCTAATAGCTCACACCACATATGCCACATCCTCTGCTCTACCGTCTTTTTCTCTCATGAAACAAAATTAATCTGTTTTAAAATAAAAGATGAGTAAAGGGATAGAGTTGAAACGCTCACACTTATCATTAGACAGTAAGATGAAGCAGTTAAGTGTACCCACTCTAGAATTGACTGTCTGGGTTCATTTATATCCCGACACTACCACTGATTAGCTGTGAGACCTTGAGCAAAATATTTTAACATTTTTTTGTGCTTCCGTTTCTTTTTCTTTTCAGTGGTTATATTTTTTTCATTTTTTATTTATGATTAATAGAGGGTCACAAGATTGTAAAACTGCCTACAGGGTATACTTCCACACTGCACCTACCTCCAAGGTTCTGGGTCCCCACCCTCTCATCTCCCAAAGATGATAGATAACCACCACAGTTCTCACAAACTCTTAAAAATGGTTTTTTTTTTTAATTAGGCCTTACAAAATAATAGGGGTACAATTCCACATGGTTGCCACCACCAGAGTTCTGTGTCCCTGTTCCCTCCATTGAAACTGCTCTCTCATCGCCACAGATGTGGGTTTACTATTATTTCTGTATCTATCTATAGCTATCTATTTTTCCCCATTTTTTTCTACACTCCTGCCTTCTCTTCCTTTTTAAGTCACAACCTACATATATTGCTACTTCCAATGTCCTCCCTTTCTTCCTCTTCTCTCTCTGGGTCCAGATGGAATTGGGGTTTCAGAGCCCTCTCTCTCTCTTTTCATTTTTTATTTGTGATTAATAGTGGCTTGAAAGGTTGTAAAATTAGAGTATAACTGGGCACCACACCCACCACCAGAGTTCTGTGTCCCCACTCTCTCACCTCCCAAAGATAACCACCAAAGTTCTTACAAGTCTGAGAAACAGTTTGCTTGCTTCCAGTTCCCATGGCCTCCCCCAAGCTCATGTGTATCAGTTCTCGAGAGAGAATCAGCAGCTCTTGAAGAGAGGCTAGGAGTTGCCTATTGATCAACTGCTCCAAGTAGCTTCTATTTCAGGAGCTCGAGGGGGCCAGCCACAGTGTCTGCAGTGTCTCAGATTCTGTGTGTGAGAATTACTTGCAGTGCTGCCATGCAGACTCTGAGGGGGGGGATGCTGAAAGCCTGGCCTCCTGCACCTTGGTCACACTGGTGTAGCCCTAGCTGGCTTCCCCTGGATATCGCCTGGGGGTCTTCACAAGGTCCTAACTCTTAGGCCTCACTCCTAGAAGTGCTGATTGCATTAGCCCAGGTGCAAATTGGGCATTGGGCTTTTTTTTTTTTTTGTAGATAATTCTACTTTTATTAATTTCAAGGTTAAAGTTTTTTTAATTTATCAGCTTTCATAGATTTTTTTTTCCCCCCTCTTCTCTCTCTGGGTCCTGATGGAATTGGAGTTCAGTGCCTTCTGGTCATCTTCTCCTAACATTTACCCTTCTGGAAGTATAACCAAAATTCTTTATGAGGTGCAGATAGTGAGAGTTCTGGCTTTTGTGATTGTTTCTCCACTGGACATGGGCATTGCCAAGAAACAGTTGTGATGCCAGGGGTCAAAACCACATGCAAAGTAGGTGCTCTGCCTCTGATTCCAGTCTGACTGGGTGCTTTCTCTGTAACATCTGCAGAAGAGTTCACAAAGTAAACTGAGAGGGCACCTACACCAGAAAGACTTTCTTTTTTTTTTGGTTTTTATTCTCTTATATTTATGATGAAAATCTATGATAGATGAAACTTCAAGTTTCTTAGCACAAGTTATGTAAGGGGAACTAAACTGGACTGGGTCACAGGATTCTTTTTTTTCTTTATTGGGGAATTAATGTTTTACATTCAACAGTAAATACAATAGTTTGTACATGCATAACATTCCCCAGATTCCCATTTAACAATACAACCCCCACTATGTCATTTATCATCCTTCATGGACCTGTATTCTCCCCACCCACCCACCCCAGAGTCTTTTACTTCGGTGCAATACGCCAATTCCATTTCAGGTTCGACTTGTGTTTTCTTTTTTTTTTTTTAAGTCATCCCATAGGACTCTGTTGTTGTTTTCAGCATCTCTTTTTTTTTTATTATTTTTTTTATTTAAGAAAGGATTAATTAACAAAACCATAGGGTAGGAGGGGTACAACTCCACACAATTCCCACCGCCCAATCTCCATATCCCACCCCCTCCCCCGATAGCTTTCCCATTCTCTATCCCTCTGGGAGCATGGACCCAGGGTCATTGAGGGTTGCAGAAGGTAGAAGGTCTGGCTTCTGTAATTGCTTCCTCGCTGAACATGGGCGTTGACTGGTCGGTCCATACTCCCAGTCTGCCTCTCTCTTTCCCTAGTAGGATGGGTCTCTGGGGAAGCTGAGCTCCAGGACACATTGGTGGTGTCTTCAATCCAGGGAAGTCTGGCCGGCATCCTGATGACACCTGGAACCTGGTGACTGAAAAGAGAGTTAACATACAAAGCCAAACAAATTGTTGAGCAATCATGGACCCAAAGCTTGGGAAAGTGGAGAGGAAGTATTAGGGAGGTACTCACTGCAAACTCTAGTATACTTCTGCTTTCTTACTTTGGTGCCATACTCCAAACTCAGTCAATTTCTGCTTTGCGTTTCTACTTCTTTTTTTTTTTTTTTTACATGCATAACATTCCCCAGATTCCCATTTAGCAATACAACCCCCACTATTTCATTCATCATTTTTCATGGACCTGTATTCTCCCCACCCACCCACCCACCCCAGAGTCTTTTACTTTGGTGTAATACTCCAATTCCATTTTAGGTTCGACTTGTGTTTTCTTTTCTGATCTTGTTTTTCAACTTCTGCCTGAGAGTGAGATCATCCCATATTCATCCTTCTGTTTCTGACTTATTTCACTCAACATGATTTTTTCAAGGTCCATCCAAGATCGGCTGAAAACAGTGAAGTCACCATTTTTTTACAGCTGAGTAGTATTCCATTGCGTATATATACCACAACTTGCTCAGCCACTCATCAGAAAGACTTTCATTTAGACTGTGGAACTAGAGCACGTAGGGTCAGATCCCTAGGCCAGAAGAGCAGGAGAGACCTGTGACTTTGCAGACTCAGCACTGGACAGCCACTCATGGCAGCAGCTATAAGTTTGACCTGCCAAACCCTGCCACCCAGTGCCCAATGCCCTGATTTAGTCCATTGGCCACAACCCCATCAAACAAACTTTTTTTAAAAAATTTTTTTAATCTTTATTTATTTATTGACTAGAAACAGTCAGAAATCGAGAGTCAAGAGGGAGATCGAAAGGGAGAGAAGCATGCAGCACTGCTTTACCACTCTCAAAGCTTTCCCCCTGCAGGTGGGGACTGGGGGGAGGGGAGCTCAAGCCCGGATCCTTGTGCATGGTAACATGTGCACTCAACCAGGTGTGCCACTACCCAGACCCTCAAACAAACTTCAGGTGACCCCATGACCAGGAAAAGCAAGAGCAGCAGCAGCAGAGACGTGATCAGAAGCTGGTTGTACCTGTTGCTTGCTTCTGCCTTACTAGTGCTAAGAGACAGCAATAAGGAATGTGTGAGACTTACGCTTCAGAACATATCACATGGAGCTCAGTCTGTGGGAAACTGACACCCCAGGGCCACACAGGCACGGACCCAGATGAGTTCCCAAAGATAAAGAAAAGGAGAAAGAAGATACCACTGCTGAAGTCAAAACCCACTATCTGCACACAGGCAGTGTGTCAAAGCAGAAGAGTGTGCATGCAATCAAAGGGGTGTGTGTTAGTATGGGGGTTCTGAGGTCTTTCCTGGCAGATCCTAGCCTTTTCCTCTCCTCACAGAAAATACCTCTTTACTAAACATTCCATCTCAGCCCACCAGGCCAGAAAGAAGATGAGAAGCTAACAGATCTCTGTCCAGATTATATGATTTGTAGCCAGAATCATTATTTACAACATCTATGTCCTTTTGATTAAATGGTTAAAGACTGCCTGTCTTCACTCAACGTTTCAGTTGTTTCAACTTGTCTGGCTCGTTTACATGTTTGGCTTTTTCAGATTCTGCCTTTGTTGCATGACTTGAGGGCTATCAAACACAATGGCTCCCATAAAGTGGAGTTAGCTAGATGGTTTAGGGGTCACTTCCCCATCAATATATCAGGCACAAAAGCAAGAAGTTTTTCGCAATTTTCACGATAGTTTTCCCTGATGAATATCTTCCTCCACGTTTATCACGCACACGATCTTATCTTTGCTGCCTCTGAACCGGGTACCATGACCACAGCCAAAATTGCATGCGACTCATTACAATCCCACCTCTGGGCCTCCAGATAATCACATCAGCCTGTTCTTTGGGCATTTAGCCTCAGTTTACTGACAGGCGACAACAGAAAACAGTACCCCAAAAGTTCAGTGGACAACTACTTGCAACAGGGCAGGGCTACAGCCAATCAGTAGAGGGTGGAGATGGCTGCAGAGCTGCCAAGAGCAAGAAGCCAGACTGCCCCTCACCATGAACAGGACCTGCATCCAAGTCCTCCGGTCCCTACCAAAGGGGGTATTTACAAGTGGTGAAGCAGCGCTTCAGGTGTCTCTCTTTCTCGCTCCCTCTCTATCCCCCCTTCCCTCTCAATCTTCCTCTGCTCTAGAAAATTTTTTTTTTTTAAATCGGGAGTCCGGTGGTAGCACAGTGGGTTAAGTACACATGGAGCAAAGCGCAAGGACCGGCATAAGGATCCCAGTTTGAGCCCTGGCTCCCCACCTGCAGGGGAGTCACTTCCCAGCTGAAGCAGGTCTGCAGGTGTCTATCTTTCTCTCCCCCTCTGTCTTCTCCTCTCCATTTCTCTGTCCTATCCAACAACAAACAACATCAATCACAACAACAGTATAACTACAACAATAAAACAAGGGCAACAAAAGGGAATAAATAAATAAAATATTTTTTAAATATTTTAAAAGATCACTGAAAGAGAGCTAAAGCTGCACCTCTGTTAGGGTGAGTTGTAGCTGCAGGGCAGGAGTTGCAGGATCCCTGCGGGCCCAGGTTAAGCGCACATATTACAGTATGCAAGGACCCAGGTTCAAGTTCCTGGTCCCCAGCTACAGGAAAGAAACTTCACAAGTGGTGAAGTAAAGCTGCAGGTGTCTCTCCGTCTCTTTCCCTCTCTATCTCCCCCTCCCCTGTCAATTTCTGTCTCTCTCTAATAATAAATAAATGATAGGGAGCCAGGTGGTGGTGCACCTAGTTAAGTGCACAGGAACAGGGTTCGAGCCCCTGGCTCCCCACCTGCAGCAGGAATGCTTCATGAGTGGTGAAACAAGTCTGCAGGTGTCTATCTTTCTCCGTCTCTATCTCCCCTCCCCTCTCAAGTTCTTTCTGTTCTATCCAATAAAATAGGGAAGGAAAAAAAAGATGAAGAAGAAGAGAAAAGAAAAAGGGGGGGAAATGCTGCCAGGCATAATGGATTTGTAGGGCTGGCACCGAGCCCCAACAACTGGAGGCAAAATAAATTTTAAAAATAATTAAAATTTTAGCACAGCTATATACAAGATGCTGGGTATTATACCCCAAACCCTATCAAAGGGGCTTTGCAAAGTTAACCCTATCACCAAATAATGTGACGATAACAATAACTATCCATTGTCTTCTTGAACCCTAAGACAATAGGAACTTCACATTTCCACTATAGAGCCTGTATTCCCCCAGTCCCGGAACCTTAGGGTGGGGCCCACTTCTCTGCATGCTGCTCTCAATTCAAATCAAATAATATTGCATCCGCGGATCGCAACCTAATCAATGCAATGAGTGCCACCCCAGCATGCTTCACTTCAGACTGTGACCAGAGACTTCAGGTGTGGAACGACAACCCTTCAGCTTCATCACTCAGGTGAGACCTTTCCTTTCATAGTATTCTCTAATTCCATTCCAGGTGGTCCACTCCCCAATAAAGTCCCCAAACCTAGATATAGTCCAGGTCCCCTGAGATAGAGCATAGGTTCACCCGTGCCCATAAACTAGGGGAAAAATATATACCTGAAAGCAGAAGTACACAAGAGCATGCAGGGAATACCCCCAACACTTCATCTGCACTATTACAGTCTTGTTAAACAATTTGTTTGGCTTTGTATGTTAACTCTCTTTTCAGCCACCAGGTTCCGGATGCCGGCAAGATGCTGACCAGAATTCCCTGGACAGATGACCCCATCAATATGTCCTGGAGCTCCACTTCCTCAGAGCCCCACCCTACTAGGGAAAGAGAGAGGCAGACTGGGAGTATGGATCGACCAGTTAACGCCCATGTTCAGCGGGGAAGCAATTACAGAAGCCAGACCTTCCACCCTCTGCATCCCACAATGACCCTGGGTCCATGCTCCCAGAGGGATAGAGAATGGGAAAGCTATCAGGGGAGGGGATGGGATATGGAGATCAGGTTATGGGAATTGTGTGGAATTGTACCCCTCTTATTCTATGGCCTTGTTAATGTCTCCTTTCTTAAATAAAAAAAAATAATAATAATTAAAATTTACTTTAAAAAAATATAGAAAGGGCCCCTGTACAGCCAAGTGACGGCCTGTTCAGAGGAGACTGTGAACAGCTGCATCATCTCATTCTCCACCTGCTCTCCAACCCCTACTAGGGCTGCTGCTGACCTCGTGCTCTGAAAGCCAGAGACTATTGAAACAGCCCACAAAAATAAGCCTAGAACAGGGGGGAAAGAAGGTCTGAAAGGGCGAGTGAAAAATAATGTCACAGGACCTTTTTCCTCCATCTAACCCTCCACAGAGTCCCCTGACCTGTTCTCGCTCCCATGAATTTGGTTCAAACACCTACAGTCATGCCCTATTCTATTCACAACAGACAAGGACAGAGGAAGGACAAGGTCCCACCACATCACAGGGTCATTTGAGCCTCAGATATTCCCAAGACTGTGCTAAGTATCTGGAGCAGGAGAGTTAACGAACCTCCTCTGGTCCTGTTACAAACCATTTCTACACAGGAGGCAAAAAGTCTGCTTTTTTGGAGGCAAACAAACACCAGAAGAGGGAGATCTGGTGTTTGGTTTTCTGTTTTGTTTCCACCAGGATTATCACTGGAACTTGGGGCCTGCACAACTCTACCATTTCCTGGTAGTATTTTTTTTTTCTTTTTTTGTTAGAGGATAAGAGGCAGAGAGAGAGGGAGTCGGATAGTAGCACAGCAGGTTAAGTGCACGTGCTGCAAAGCACAAGGACTGGCATAAGGATCCTGGTTCAAGCCCCCGGCTCCCCACCTGCAGTGGGGTCGCTTCACAGGTGGTGAAGCAGGTCTGCTGGTGTCTATCTTTCTCTCCCCTATCTGTCTTTCCCTCTTCTCTCCATTTCTCTCTGTCCTAACCAACAATGACAACAACAATAATAACTACAGCAATAAAACAAGGACAACAAAAGGGAAAATAAATATTAAAAAAAGAGGCAGAGAGAGAGAGAGAAAGAAAAAGCGAAAGACAGGGGCCAGGCAGTGGCACACCTGGTTAAATGCTCACATTACAGTGCGCAAGGACCCAGGTTCAAGCCCCTGGTCCCCACCTACAGGGGAAAAGCTTCACAAGTGGTGAAGCAGGGCTGCAGGTGTCTGTCTCTCTCCCTCTCTATCTCCTCCTCCTTCCTCAATTTCTGTCTGTCTCTGTCCAATAATAAATTAATTTAAATATTTTTAAAAAGAAAGAAAAAGAGAATGACAGAGACAGTGAGACACCTGCAAAGCATTACGCCCCCCCCCCACTCACACAGCTTCCCCTCTGCAGGTGGTGATAGGGGCTTGAATCCTATGCCCAGTCCCTTAAGCATACTAATATGTGTGCTCCACTGAGCACACCACCACCTGTTGTCCTGTATGTCAAAGCAGGACATGCCTAGATCAGCATGGCCTCCAGTGAATGTGGGTTTGGATCAGGCAGATGTGTCTTTTCAGCTTCCATCAAGAAGGATCAAAGTAGTCTGTACTCAACTGTCTCATCTCAGGATTATGTCCACCCTCCTGTTCTCTCATAACATGAGCCCTCTGACCTTTTTGTCTGGGCCCATCATCATGGCCCATTATGCTGACTGCACAGACCACTAAGAGGAATAGGGTTTGATAGGCTTCTTTAAAGACAGCATATAAATAAATACCTGCCCTTGTGCTGCTCTGGCCCATTTATTAAGTGTCTCAGAAAATCCATGCCAGTTTTGAGGGAAAGTCTCCCAAAATAACAGGCTCTCGAGAAGATTCCGGTGGCTGTATAAGCAACCCCCAGCACTTGGCCCTATGACCCAGCAGGTCTGTGAGAGCTGAGGTTGGGCACCTTGTGAAGTGACTAATGAGCCTCACTCAGCGAATCACAGCACAGACCTCCACCGGTGCTTGGTAAAGTCTACTGTAGCACCGAACTAGTTACCATTTAAAGACCAGCTTGTAGGAAGCACTGAGTGTCTGACCATGGGATATGGTGTTAGCATGTGGAAGAGCTGTCCACGATGAGCTGACTATTATCAGAACTCATGTCAGAGTTCTAGTCACCCACTGGAAACATTTGCTTTTCTGTCTTCACATTGGTAGGTACCCCTGGATTAAAGACCCTGGAGACTGGGCGCAGAGCAGGGGATTCACTACCATCAGGGTCCAAGATAAAATAAGGGCAGTGCTAAATCTAAAGCTATGGCCAAACATCAAAGCTGCCAAATATCAAGTCGAGTTTGCCCTGAGCATAGAGCTGTAGGCAACAGTGAAGTAATCTTATTGGCAGAGGTAACTGACTCTGGCTATCATGCGAAGATAGAATTGTTGCCACATTATAAGGACAGGAAGGAGTGTGGGAAGTTTCTTGGTATTTAAAAGCCTAGTAGTAACTGTAATGTGCAAATTCAGCAACCACACCCTGAAAAGAACAAGATAAATTTAGAGATAATGGTCTGGATTACCATTTTGTGAAAGCAAACAAAACCAAAAGAATTGCTTGCCAAGGGGCAGGGCAAGTGCTTAGGAAGGAAGACAACAGTTAAGATTAACCCAGGGACCAAATGCAACAATATAAGGTTTAGAGCTTGTCCCAAGAGCATTCTTTTAATGTGATTAACACGGAGACCCTAAGTAAACCTCCATAATGCAGGCAGAACTCAGTTGAAAACTTTAACACTGACTTTCCCTGAAGTAATAGGAATTCTCAAGACTAGAAAATAGAAACCTTAGGTCCTAGAACATGATGACAGAGGACCTAGTGGGGGTTGTATTGTTATGTGGAAAACTGGGAAATGTTATGCATGTACAAATTATTGTATTTACTATTAACTGTGAAACATTAATCCCCCAATAAAGAAATGTATATAAAAAGTATATATATATAGGGAGCCAGGTGGTGGCACATCGGGTTAAGCTCACATGGCAGAAAAAAAATATATATATAATAAAATAGGTTAGAAACCTTGCTTGTTTCCAGCTTTCTGCCCTGCAGAATTCAAGCTCAAGACTGTCAACAATCCTTAACTGAATATGCAGGTTGCTGGCTTGCCCTTCAGATTTCAGACTTGCCAGCTCTCTGGCACTTGCTTATCCCCTCTCTCTGCTCTCACCAAAAAAATAAGGGAAGGGAAGGGAAGGGAAGGGAAGGGAAGGGAAGGGAAGGGAAGGGAAGGGAAGGGAAGGGAAGGGAAGGGAAGGGAAGGGAAGGGAAGGGAAGGGAAGGGAAGGGAAGGGAAGGGAAGGGAAGGGAAGGGAAGGGAAGGGAAGGGAAGGGAAAAGAAGGGAAGGCAGGAAGGAAGGAAGGCAGGAAGGAAGGAAGGAAGGAAGGAAGGAAGGAAGGAAGGAAGGAAGGAAGGAAGGAAGAAAATAGCTAACACTCTAGCTACTGTGTCACTTCCCAGGCTGCACTTTGAATGCTAACTTGAATGCACTTTTTTGTTTTTTTAACTTTAGAGCTTTATTGAGTAATGGTTTGCAGTAGTCTTTTTTTTCACCACTCCCATCACCAAAGCACTGCATCCCCACCCCCACCCCCATAGATAACCACTATAGTTCTCCCACAATCTTAGATATAGGTTGACTTTTTTTTTTCACATTCGTATGTTCAATTCTCTATATTCTCTATAAACCATTCTGCAGTTGTCCTTCACCTCTTTTTTCACTTTACTTGCTTCACTAAGCATCATCTTCTCCAATTCCAACCACTTTATCCCAAAGGACACAATATCATTTTTTTATTGCTGAGTATATGTTTCAACATTTTTTTTATTTATTCCCTTGTTGTTTTATTGTTGTAGTTATTATTGATGTTGTTGTTGTTGGAGAGAAATCGAGAGAAGAGGGGAAGACAGAGAGGGGGAGAGAAAGATAGACACCTGCAGACCTGCTTCACCGCCTGTGAAGCGACTCCCCTGCAGGTGGGGAGCTGGGGGCTCGAACCGGGATCCCTACGCCGGTCCTTGCGCTTTGTGCCACCTGCGCTTAACCCACTGTGCACCTGCGCTTAACCCACTGTGCCACTGCCTGACTCCTCCATAACATTTTTATCCAGTCATCTGTCGAAGGGCATTTTGGTTGTTTCCAGGTTTTTGCTATTGTGAATAAAATGGCTTTGAACATGAGGGTACATATGTCCATTCGAGTCAGTGTTATTATATATTTTGGGTATATGTCCAGCAGTGGAATTGCTGGATCATAAGGTATTTCCATTTGTATTTGTTTAGGGATTATCCATACTGTATTCCATAGTGGTGACACCAGTTCACATTCCCACCAGCAGTGGAGTAGAGCTCCTCTCTCTCCACATGCTCTCCAGCACTTACCTTCTCTTATTTTATTGATGGAACCCATTCTCAGAGTTGTGAGGTGGAATCTCACTGTGGTTTTAATTTGCATCTGTCTAATGATGAGTGAATCGGAGTATTTCCAACTATGTCTGTGGGCCATATGTGTCTCTTCTTTAGAGAACTGCCTATTCATATCTTCTGCCTACTTTTTATTGGGCTGTTCTTTCTCTTTTTGTTGAGCTGTATGAGTTCTTTATAGATGTTTGCTATCAACTGCTTGCCTGAAGTGTGATGTGCAAATATTTTTTTCCTATTTGGTGGGTTTCCTGTTTATTCTTATGGAATTTTCTTTTGACGTGTAGAAGCTTTTTAATGAGACCAGAAATAGCTCCTAATGCAGCTTCAACTTTTAGTGAATGGAAATTGGTGATCAAAGGGGCCAGGTACTGGTGGTGCACCTGGTTAAGCACACGTTACAGTGCACAAGGACCCAGGTTCAAGTCCCAGTCCCTACCTGCAAGGAGGAAGCTCACAAGTGGTGAAGCAGGGCTGCAGGCGTCTCTCTGTCTCTCTCCTTATCTCCCTGCCCCTCTCAATATCTCTCCATCTCTACCCAAATAAATAAATAAATAAAATACTTTAAAATGTTTCTCTATAAAAAATTGGTGATCAGGGAGTCGGGTGGTGGCGCAGTGGGTTAGGCGCACGTGGCGCAAAGCGCGGGGACTGGCGTGGGGATCCCGGTTCGAGCCCCTGGCTCCCCACCTGCAGGGGAGTCGCTTCACGGGCGGTGAAGCAGGTCTGCAGGTGTCTATCTTTCTCTCCCCTCTCTCTGTCTTCCCCTCCTCTCTCCATTTCTCTCTGTCCTATCCAACAACAAAGCAACGTCAACAATGGCAATAATAACCGCAATGAGGCTGCAACAACTAGGGCAACAAAAGGGGGGGGAAATGGCCTCCAGGAGCGGTGGATTCATGGTGCAGGCACCGAGCCCAGCAATAACCCTGGAGGAAAAAAAAAATTGGTGATAAAATATTATTCTAGTAATGCTAGTCTGAAGCATCTCCCAAAAGTCCCAACTGAGGGCAAATAAGATAGCTCATCTGGGAAATCACCTGCTCTAACAAGCTTGTGGCCCAGGTTCAAGTCCAGCCCCCACTACATTGGGGGATGCCTCAGTTTTAGGGGAACCCAATCAAAAGATTCCCAAACACCAACATTTATCTAAAACTACTATAGTTTTACAATTTGATATTAGTGCAATGACAGTCAACTACAGCAACAAAACAGAATGAAGCCCAGAAACAGGTATCCATCCATGGAAACTTGGGTTTATAGCAAAGAAAGAACTGCAGACAGTGGGGAGAAAAGACATCTCTGTACATATTGCTCAGCCAAGTGAATATTCGTGGAGGGGGAATGATATTTAACTTGTAATTTCCACTCTGAGATGCTTCTTACTCTTTGTCTCCTCAAATAGTTATATTTGTATTAAATTACTAGTTTCTCTGACCTCACTTTATACCCTTTAGTCTGGTCAGATGGCCCACAATAGTGTCCTGTCTTTTTATGTTCACATTTTACTTTTATCTATTTGATTTTTTTTTTTTAATCAGAGCACTGCTTATAGTATTGTGGGGGACTGAACCTGAGAACTCTGATGCTTCAGGCATGAAAGTAGTTTGCATCACCATTATGCTATCACCGTTCCACACTAGATCTTGAATAATAAGAGTGCTCTTTGCTTCTCATCACCTTGCCTACTCACTACTCAAAAGCTTCAAAAAATGATGCCAAATAAACCTAGTAGGGCAATGAATATGTAAGTTTTGTTCATATGGCAATGTTTGTTCTCTAGAACAATTTACAAGGATATCCTATTATAAAATCAAAGAACACTTCATTGTATATGAATGTGATTTTGAGAATCACACAAGAATATGATTCCTCTCATATTGTCAATTTGCACCAGAATGCCATTTTTTCTTCCTCATAAAAACTTGTCTTTCATCTACCTACCCACATCTTTTTCATTTTTCTTTTTTCTGATGTGCTGAAGTCTTTTGCATGAGTGATGAGTGATTACACCACTCCCAGGTAACTTCTTCATTCAAAATGAAACAGAGAGGGAGAGAGACCACAGCACCATAGGTGCCCCCCGTGTTGTGCCATTCCCACATGGTGCCAGGACCTGAGCTGTCGGGGTCTCTGGCGGGGTGATCTCCAGGAGAAAGGTAACGGACTGGTTCTTTCTCGCTCGCGCAAGGGAGGACACAAAGTAAAGACACTGGGGAGACCTGCAGCGTGCTCAGATCTCAGGTCTCGTTTATTAGCAGGTGGACATGAGTTAAATAGGAAACCAAACAAAGAACATTATTCAAATATGTCAGAAATTACAAGTTTCTTAAAGGTCAGCTTGCCCCTATGGTAGGGGGCTGGTTATGACAGGAATTTGATGAGATACATACAGGTCAAGATAATTAGTCTCCTGATGCAGGCATTTGATTACCCAAAGGCATTTGAGGGGAGGAGAGGGGTTGAACCAGTTAAGGCAAGATAGAGAGAAGATAAGCAAATTAAGGACATCAAAGGGCACTGCTAGGAGTGTATGATAAGGTGTGTTCTCCTCTGTGAACTTTGAGTAAGTGAATCTTAAAGTAGGCGGCCATATGGCCTGCAGTTAATGGAGAGAAATGTTGAGGTCTCTGTGGGCTTGAGAGACTAACAAGGCAAGCTTAGTCTTGGAGACTTTTTCCCTCTTGGCTCACCTTTATGATGAGAGAGACTTACAAGCAGGGTGTCTATCCAGACCTCCACCCAAGGATGGGAGAGCTCCCGTATGCTCTACCAAGCTAACACATAGTCCCACACTGAGCCAGGGCCATGGCCATGGCAATGCAGACGCCCTACCCAGTGAGATATTCCTCTAGCCCCACATCCTGTCAGTCTGGAATCACATCCCACTGGTTACCTTCTCATTACCCCCAAGTGCCCAGATAAACCCTCATACGCCACTATGGATCTCAAATCTCCTGTTTAATGACTTACAATCCAGCTATAAACTAAAAGGACCATTTCTCCTCCTGGGTAGGCTTAACTTTCCCTAAGTGCCTCTAGGCTACACTGCTGGTCCATGGAAAGCCTTCTCGTGACTCTTTTCCAGCCCATAGACAGAAGCTCAGCAAAAACCTGCAATCCTGTTTCTCTTCTTCAGAGTAGACAGGAAATGGAATTTCTGGGCTAGTGGGACCTCTGGTGGTGTAAGAGTTGCTTATGTTGAACATTTTCCCTCAGTCTCACGGAAGACTGATAAGGGTGTGTGTGTGTGTGTGTGTGTGTGTGTGTGTGTGTATCTTACACACACATGCCAGAAATAACAGCGCACACAGGAGAGCAATCCTTAGCACTGTTCTCACTTACTGCTCTGCAGACTGAAAGCACAAGAGATTTCAGGGGCAGTTGGTCTTCATGGCAAGAACAGGCCAAGCATAGGAGATGGGACTGATGCCAGAGGTGTGAAGGAATCTACTACTGATTCAGACCACACTGGAAATGGATGTTTGCATAGTGCTTAAGTGAGAGAGATGGCATCTACAAGTATCTGTAGCACAGAGAAAAGAGAAGGTGCAGCCCAGGGAGAAGAGCTGGCATCTCCACAAGGGGCAAGCCCTAGGGAACCTGCTTTCATCACCACAAAGTCTTGAGATCAGAGGAGATACCTTAAAAAGGAAGGGAAACGGCTCTAGGATCCTTTGTCTGTTGTATTTCCAGTATAAAGATTTGGGTTAGCTCTGCCATAATTTATTTACAAACTGAAAGGATGATGTGAGTAGCATTTACTAGAAAGATGTGAATTAACATCAGAGAGAGGACTGGAGAAGGACTGCAAAAAATAAATCCCAGACAAATGAAGCAGCATGTATTCGTATAGAGTCGGAATTTGGGGCAAGAGCAGAGACTTCCATCACCAGCAGGCCCCTGTCCCCCCCTGTCCCAGCCTATGTGAATGGGAGCAGCCTGGATGACTCCTGGCATCCTGACTTCTTGTCTGGTCCCCACAGCAACGGCCTGAGCACCCAGAGGGGCTGTGCTCAGTTCCTTTCACTGTTTCAAGAAGCAGCTGTGAGGGAAATCATCCTGTTTCAATGAATGAAATCCTGTGGCAGCTGCAGATTGCACAGGAGGGACCCTTATCTCTCTGAAGGGCATACCAGTTGTACTCATCCCATGTCCTGATGTACAAACAGAAACTTTTAGTGCCGTGCTGTCTGGTTCGGAGATGGATGCTTTAACTGCTGAATTATCCACTGGACTATGAGAACCGCAGTTGAATTTGACTGATTCAGTTACTAAAGTAGGGACTGAAAAGGAAGGGAGGGGGAAGATCTACCTATCCCCAAAACCTAGAAGAAGAAGAAAAAAAAAAGGATCTGAGGGGAAGCTGAGTACATTCAGGCAGAGCCTAATCTCCACCCATCCCTTGGAGATGGGAGACAGGTATTTCAGGGCACAGAGTTCTGAAAAAGTTCACCTCCACAATGATATTAACAGACCTCCACCTTCCTAATGTATGGACTAAAAGCTATCTAATTTAGCAGAATCTCTTTTCTCCATACCACCATCCCTGTTCAGTGGATGAAAAAACAGATCCAGGAGGAAAAAAAAAAAAAAAAAGAAAAAAGAAGGGGCTGTCATCAACTACAGTAAAGC
Source organism: Erinaceus europaeus (assembly GCF_950295315.1). Classification (NCBI taxonomy): domain Eukaryota; kingdom Metazoa; phylum Chordata; class Mammalia; order Eulipotyphla; family Erinaceidae; genus Erinaceus; species Erinaceus europaeus. Next base: position 68,258,334 of record NC_080177.1, read on the forward strand.
TGAAAAGGGAGTGAGCCCCTTGAAATCTCAGAGATCTGGCTGGGGTTCCAAACTGAAGGAAGGTGAATGAGAACCCTCTTCCACCATTGGTCCAGCAGTAGATATAAGTGCTCTGTCTGGCCAGTCAAAATACTCTGTACTTGCCTGCCAAAATGGATGGTTCAAAGATGGACACAAGAACCAATCAACTGAATGAAAATCAACTCTTAGATTCCCCCCCCCCCCATAATTAGAAGCCAAGAATTCATCCTTAAGGTGGGATGGGGTGGGGGGTGGGAACAATCTTCCTGAAATGAAGTCAAACCAAAAAAAAAAAAAAAGGCTGAGAACTAGAAAGATGTGGATTATTGAAGATACTGTGACATTGTGTGAGCATTAGCCATGTACAAAGTCATTATTTTTTTAAATATCACACAATATATCTTCCTTTCTCAGTACTTTCTTTTCTTTTTTAAAAATATTTTTATTATTTTTTAATATTCATTTATTCATTCCCTTTTGTTGTCCTTGTTGTAGTTATTATTGTTGTTGGATAGGACAGAGAGAAATGGAGGAGGGGAAGACAGAAAGATCTCTTACTTCTTTTTTAGTGGTCTCTAATTCATCCTCAATCTTGCTAATTCTGTCTTCAGCCTCATTGATTTTATTCTCTCTGCCCTCTAATGTTTTCTGGAGTTCATCTATTTTGTTACCCTGTTCTGATACTGTTTTAGCTTTTTCAGCTAGCTGTGTTCTTAGCTCAGCTATTTCAGCTTTCAGCTCTCTAATAACCTTGAGATAGTTAGTGTTTTCTTCCAGAGTCTCATTTGTTGTTCCTGTATTTCTGATTACAATTCTTTCAAACTCTTTACTCACTCCTGTGATTATTTGCTTAGTTAATGTTTGGATGTTGAACTCGTTATTTTGTGCTTCACCCTTTGGGGTGCTTTCTGGACTGTTGTCCTGGTTCATTTCTCCAATGTTTCTTCTTGTTGGTTTACCCATTTTATATATTATGTTATGAGTTCCCTCTCTTAGTTTTTCAAATTACTGATCACTATTGCCTGGATTGACTTGTGTCTAAGTAAGGTAATTAAAGGGTTCACAGTGGTGGAAGTTAACAGTTGTTTCAATAGTATTTTAATCCCTGAGTTGGAGCTGAGTGATTTAAAAGCCTCTTTTTTTTTTCATCTCTGTAGGCTATGGGAGCCTAAGGACTTCTAAACTATAAGTAGGCTTCTTAGCTTAATCACTGACTCCTAACCAAGAGATAAGGCAGGGTGTGGCAGAGATAGTCCAGTGGTTATGCAAAGAGACTTTCACAGCCCCACAGCTATGCCATGGAGGTATAGGTCTTCTCCTGAGTTTCCTGGTTAGATCTCTGTCCCCCGGTGTCCCTCCCTGCCGCTGCTCCAGATTCTGAGGGCAGTAGCAATGGAGACTCAGAGTTGCACTTGGTGAGTCTCTGGGGAGTCCTCTCCTCCCTTCAGCTGTCCCCTTGTTGGTGGAACAGACTGGAGGTGGTGTCTCTACTGATAGACTGTCGGACCGTTAGCAGCCACTTAGTCTCTCCCTAGGCTCCTCTCTGTCACCAGCCACGTGTATTTGCACTCACCGGTGATTTGGTGGGTTCCTGTCTTGTTTCGGTCCCAGGTGGTCTCCTTTGGTATTCCCAGTTGATCTGGGAGAGGAGAGGAGAGAAACAGATCTGCTGCTGCTCATAGGCCCGCCTCTGGAAGTCTCCCAGGAAGACAGAGAGAGGGAGAGAAAGACAGACATCTGCAGACCTGCTTCACCACTTGTGAGCGGCTCCCCTACAAGTGGGGAGACGGGGGCTCAAACCAGGATCCTTATGCCAGTCCTTAACCCACTGTGCTTAACCCACTGTGCTACCACCTGACTCCCAGTACTCTATTTTCTATCTGCAGCATAAAGGACCAAAAAAGATGAGGCTTAGCTTTGAATCTCAAAATAAAGGCATCTTACCTCACATTTAAATAGCCTCATAATAGGAAAAATAGCATAATAATTATACAAAAGACTTTTATACTTGAGGCTCCCAAGTCCCAGGTTCAATCCCTTACACTACCATATGCCACAGTGAGCAGTGTTCTTTTAAAAATAAATAAATAAACATATGCCTGGAGGTTAGGTGTACAAACATAACTCATCAAGTACAATGTACACCTACCACCTATGAGGTCCCTGAATCAACTCTTAGCATCACTTGGGAAGACAACCAAGGACAACAGCACTAAAGAGAACTTCATGGGTAGTGGAATAGTGCTTTGAGGTCCCTCACTCTCTTAGTTTCTGTCTGGCCATCTCCCTGCTCCCCCTCTAAGCAAACAGCAATTGAAAAATTGGGACCAGGAAGGTCATTCGACAAAATCACACATGTTGTGAAGTCTTTGGTTTTCCTCTAGTGCCTCACAGAAAAATAAAATTAAATAAAATAGCCTAGAAAGTAGAAGATTCACTTGCAAGAGTAAAGTTTTACTGAGAGAATATTAGGTGTTCAAATATTGGGAGGATTGGGCCAAGAGTGTTCCCCACAAAGAACTGAGGAGAAAGCATGATTTTTTTTTTCAGGAATTTTAAACTATATTCAGGAGAATTGAGAACAACCACATGTTGGAGTACACATGGGTTGAGAGAATAAGGGAGAGGAGAAAAAGAAGCAAGAGAGCCACTTACTCTGTATTGGCAAGCCCACCTTGGCAGAGACCCCCAACTATCCAAGACCCACCTTCACCTCCATTCTAAGCCACGCCCACACCTATTGCCACTCCCACTTCCTGTGTAACAGGATTGCCTGGGGAACATGTGTTCTGGTAGTGCAGCAGTATCTGTGCTCCCCCAGGTACTTCCTGTCATTTCTGATCTCAACTTTCAGACGAGCTAGATCTTAAAAGACTGAACACAGAAAAAGAGGACTCCTAGGCATACATCCAAAGGACATGAAAATACTAATCTGAAACAATATACATACCTCGATGTTCATAGCCACACTATTCAGTAATAGCCAAAGCATGTCAGCAAACTATTTATTGATAAATGCCCAACTAGATGAAGGGATATATATTCAAAGGAACATTACACAACAACAACAAAAAAGTGATTGTGTCATTTGGAACACAATGGATGGAACTAGAGGTGATTAAGCTGATAAACACACGAACTTGCAAAAATAAAAGCAATAAAATGGTAAACTGTTTCTTGGATTCTGTGAGAACTCTGGTGGTTGGAGGGGACACAGAACTTAAGTGAAAGGTGTGGTGACAACATATGATTGTTAAATTCTACCCCTGAAATCTTATGATTTTGCAAAACACAGCTAATTCACTAATATAAAATGGAGGGAAGCATTCATATGTTATAATAAAATTTTACAAATGTGGGTGGGTGGGTGGGAGAATACAGGTCCATGAAAGATGATGAATGACATAGTGGGGGTTGTATTGTTAAATGGGAATCTGGGGAATGTTATGCATGTACAAACTATTGTATTTACTGTTGAATGTAAAACATTAATTCCCCAATAAAGAAATAAATTATAAAAAAATTACAAGTAAGAAACAATAATAAAATGTCTACAAATCTGATATTCTTCCCTTCAACATTTGGAGCAATAAACGGACCTAGGAGATATTTGTAAATAACAGGATGTCAGGACTCAGGATGGGATGTCTAGTGGGGAAGGTTTTATATTAAATAGGAGTTTGGAAGAGAGAATCAAATTGCACAGATCTCAGAAATGTTTAAAACATTGGTAACTGGGGCCCAGGTAGTGGTGCAGAGCTAAGTACACATGATATCGAGGTTTAAACCCCCCCCCCAGTCCCCACCTGTAGGGGGGAGCTTCTCAAGCAGTGAAGCAGGTTCTATAAATGTCTCCCTTCGTTCTCAATTTCCCTGTCACATCAAGTAAAAAGAAAAGAAAAAATAGCAGCCACGAGCAGGTTAGTAAACACCAAACCCCAGGGATAACCCTTCGGCAATAAAAACAAACAAACAAAAAAACAAATAAATAAATTGAAGCACTGGTAACTGGATAGGAGATAGATCAGATCACCCAGTAAAGTACACACTTTACCGAGCTTGAGGAACCAGATTCAAGCACCTGGCTACTACGTAGAAGCACCTGCACAGGAAAAGCCTCATGAGTGACATAGCATTCTGTGGTATCAACAAAACAAAAAGTGTGGGGAGAGGGGCGTCAAGGACAGCACAGTGTTTATTCAAAATTTTTTTATTCCTGAGGCTCAGAGGTCCCATGATAAGACAGAGCAAAGCAGTGCTCTGGTGTGTGTGGGGGCAGGGGCGGGCGTGGGGTGGGGGAGTCTGCCATTGAGGATATGGTGCAGTGGTTAATGGATTGGACTTCCAAGCAGGAGCTCACAAGTTAAATTGTGGACACCACATTAAGAAATAAGTATTTTTTATTAGTTTTTTTTTTTCCTTTGAGAGGCAGACCAGAACACTGCTCAGCTCTGACTGTTGGTGCTGGGGAACTGATCTTAGGACATATAAGCCTCAGGCACACTAATACTGTACTTTTTTAAAAAAAAAAATTATATTTATTTTCCCTTTTGTTGCCCTTGTTTTTTAAAAGATTTTTTAAATATTTCATTTTTGTTACCCTGGTTGTTTTATTGTTGTAGATACTGTTGTTATGGATGTCGTTGTTGTTAGATAGGACAGAGAGAAATGGAGAGAGGGAGAGAAGACAGAGGGAGAGAGAAAGATAGACACCTGCAGACCTGCTTCATCACTTGTGAAGCAACTCCCCTACAGGTGAGGAGCCGGGGGCTCGAACCAGGATCCTTACTCCGGTCCTTGCGCTTTGTGTCACCTGCACTGAACCTGCTGCGCTAACGCCCGACTCCCTAATACTGTACTGTTAACACACCGAGTTGTTCCTCCCAGACCTAATAAATCAGGGAGAGGAAGAGGGAGACAGAGTGATAAGACTGTGAGCAGTGGAATTGTGCTGGTGTGAAACCCTGGAGAACAAAACAGTCAAACCACTGATAACTGAATTCAACTACACAGATATTTGGGGGGGGGGGAGCAGTAAGGAGTCCTCTGACCCAGTTCTGAGGAATATAAACATTTGAAGACACTAGAGGGCTGGGTGGTGGTGCACCCGGCTAAATGCACACATTACCAAGCACAAGAATGCAGGTTCCAGCCCCTGGCTCCCCACCTGCAGCAGGGAGGCTTCACGAGCGGTCAAACAGGTCTGCAGGTGTCTGTCTCCCCCACTTCTCTCAATTTCCCTCTGTCCTAGCTAACAAAAATTAAAGAAAAAAAAAAAAAAAACTCCAGAGGAGCTGTTTCCTGAGAAGCTGGGCCCTGGTGAAGTGCAAATTTATTCTATGAAGTTCCAGTGTTGCGGAATCTCTTGCCCTCCGCCTCTATGACTTAAAAAATGAAATCGCACGTGTCCCCGAGGGTCTGGCTCCACCACTTTGCATAAATAAATTATCCAGCAAGAAATGCATCATACCAGTGGGCAGGTTCTCTTGAATAACTGACTCACCAAAATGAACAGACACCGAGATTCAGAAAAGCTTAGAGTTTAAGGTCAACGTTTTTGTCTTTGTTTTTGTTTTTGTTTCACTGCATTAAAATCTCAAGCCTTCCCATACTTCCCCACCCTTTCAATCTATTCCCGCCTACCAATCTCACTTCCGGTACCACGGATCCCAGCCGCCTGCCCCATAAAAACTTCCGGGTCAAGCAGAGAGGTCAGTTCCAATTCAGACTGTGCTTGTATCAGGCGAGAGTCTCGAAAGACGCATGCGCTGACAGGGGGCAGTGGTGTTTTGAGTGGAAAAGGGGCTGTGTGTGTGAAATAAATCCTGCGCAGGCGCGTTGGGCCCGATCACTATGCGGGTGCTTGTGGGTGAGGGAGACCAAAGTGGTAAAGTGAGGGGCGGGCGTACGGACAACTCGGGCTTCTAGGAGAAACTAGGAGGCGGTTTCCAAGGGAGGGCGGTCTCGAGCACCTAACCCGAGAAACAGATATGTCCCGGATCCTGGGGGCCATCCTGGGGAAGGGCCTGGGGGTGGGGGGGAAGCTGCACGCAGTCAGGTGGGAAGGCCCGAGAGGAGGGGGGCCCCCGGGAAGATAAACGCCCCGTATTTCCGGATCAGGTGGAGGGACGGGCTTCATCGGGACAGCCCTAAGCCAGCTGCTGAGAGCCAGGGGACATGAAGTGACGCTGGTGTCCCGGAAGCCTGGGCCGGGCCGCATCACGTGGGTAGGTGCAGCCGGGGAGGGGAGGGGAGGGGAGGGGCGGGGCTGGGGTGGAGGGGCGGGGCCGGAGGGGCGGGGCTGGGGCGCCGTGTCCAGCGCATCTTCCCCGCCGCAGGAGGAGCTCGCCGCGTCCGGGCTGCCCCGCTGTGATGCTGTGGTCAACCTGGCCGGGGAGAACATCCTCAACCCTCTGCGCAGGTCAGCCGGGCCCTATCTTTGAGCTCTTTCCAGCAGAGGTGGGAGAAGGGCAACCCTGATGCGAACATGTGATTGGAGCAGCCCAAACAAAACAACCTGCACCCCCTACATAGCCAAAGCTGATTTGGGCTCTCATTTATAACTCACGATGCCCCCCCCCCCCAAGGGCATGCTTTTCCCCCAGGTGGGACATATGGACCTTATTTTTAAAACTTTTAAATTTCTATTTATTGGATGAGACAGCCAGAAATGGAGAGGGGAGGGGGTGATAGAGAGGGAGAGAGACACCTACAGCACTGCTTCACCACTCGCAAAGCATTCCCCCTGCAGGTGGGGACTGGGGCACGAACCTGCGTCCTTGCGCGTTGTAATAGGTGCGCTCAACGAGGTGCGCCACCATCCGGCCCCCATATGGACCATTTCTCAAAGCAGAGTTTTGTTGGAAATGGATATGGATGAACTCCAAAGAAAGAAAAGTAGTGATGTGTATTTTCCCGATGTTCCCAGTGTTTCTTACTGTCCTTATTTTCTCTTGCAGGTGGAATGAAACCTTTCAAAAAGAGGTTCTTAGCAGCCGCCTGGAAACCACCCAGTTACTGGCTGGAGCCATCACCAAGGCCCCACAGCCCCCACAAGCCTGGGTTTTAGTCACTGGTGTGGGTATGCACCAAATCACAACTCCTAATGTTGGTCAGAGGGGTGTAGATCAAGAGTAGCTCAGGCTGTACATGCCCAGAGTACTGGTCTTTCCAAGCATAGGATCTTCCTAGGCAGTCGGTCTATACATGTATCTCCTTACTTTTACTGGGAAGTCTCCATGGTGAGGGGAAGGGGGGAGGTCAGGTAGCAGGTACTGCTTCCAGTGCCAGGGAAAATTCCACTTACTGCCACGTCCCTTACTTTTCACAGCAAAGTTCTTTAGCAACAGAATTCCTGTCTTTTTCCTTTATATTTTAATTAACAAATACTTTCATTTTTATTTACTTAATGACACGAAACTGTGTGAGAGAAAACCAGGGCATCTCTAGCACATGGGAATCTATACTTCCAATTCCAGCACCCTATTCACTGTGCCACCTCCCAGGCCCTCTTATATATACACATATTATGAGAGAGGAGAAATAGAGGACCAGAGCACTATTCCGCTCTGGCATGAGTTGGTGTCGGAGGTTGAACTTACACCCTCTGAGGCTTCTAGCATACAAGCTGGTGCTCTAGTAGGCTGAGCTACTACTCCAGCCCAATTTTTAATAGGGTATCTGGGAATGAACCCAGCTGAGTGGCCACTCTGGACCAACTTTTCCATTCTTTAGAGAGAGAGAAGATACCACAGCTGTTCGACCACCCATGGAGCTACTCTGGTGCTGTCCCATCAGAAGATTTCCATATGGTGCCAGCACTAAAATCCAGGACCTCATAGATAAGACCTCTGCTTTGCTGGGCAAACTGTCTCCTAAGCCCCAACTATTTCTGGTTCTTCTATTTTACCCTTGAGGCCAAATAATTGCAAACCATTGTAGCATGTATACCCACCACTAGTTTAAGTGTTTTACATTCTTCTGCCTTTAATCCTCAAACAAGAAGGCTGGAAGTTGAGTGCTAATGTTATTCCCATTTTAAAGATGGAAAAATACTGCTCAGAGGGGGTCAGGCGGTAGCACACCAGGTTAGGCGCACATACACGAAGCGCAGGGACCGGTGTGAGGGTCCCAGTTCAGGTCCCTAGCTCCCCCACCTGCATACTGCTCAGAGGGGGGTCGCTTCATAGGCAGTAGAGCAGATCTACAGGTGTCTATTTCTCCTCCTATCTTCCCTCCCCTCTCAATTTCTCTCTGCCCTATCCAAAAAGAAAAAAATGGCCTCCAGGAGTTGTGTATTAGTGGAGCTGGGGCACCGAGCCCCAACAATAACCCTGGAGGCAAAAGAAGAAAAAAAAAGAAAATGTAACTTGCTTAGATCATAAAACCAATAAAAGATGGATTAAAACAGGCAACCTGATACCCAAGTCTTTGCTCTTAACAGTTGCTCTCTGGAAGCCTCAACTTAACCTGTCCTTTGCTCGTGGAAGAGCTCACAAGAAGAGTATATCCATGGCTCCATCTTCCTGTGTCTGGAGGTGGGGGTGGGAGTGGAGGAAGATCCCAGAGGCCAACAAGGGGCCCGTCTCCAGAGGGTGAGGCAGAACCGAGAACAAATACATGCCGTTCCACTGCAGCTTACTACCAGCCCAGCCTGACAGCCGAGTACGATGAGGACAGCCCTGGCGGGAATTTTGACTTTTTCTCCAACCTGGTAACCAAATGGGAGGCAGCAGCCAGGCTTCCAGGAGATTCTACACGCCAGGTGGTGGTGCGCTCAGGTGAGAACCAGGGCCCTCCGCCCCTTCCCCCTCCATCAGATTGGGGCCACTTGGGGATTGGGGGAAAAGACTGGGAGGGGAGCTAAACTAAAAGACAGTAGTTGGATGCCCCCCCCCCCCGCCCACTTTCTGATCAGCCTAAAGTTGGAACAAAAGGAAGTCTCCCAAAAACAACACCCCTCAGCTCTGCTACACCAGTTGGGGTGGGGTGGGGGGATGTAATAAAGACGATGTAAGAAGAGTGGGGCTACCTGAAGGTGTAGGCGTACACACCACACCGTTCCATTCTCTTGCCCACCTTAGGGGTTGTCCTGGGCCGAGGGGGCGGTGCCATTGGTCACATGTTGCTGCCCTTCCGCCTGGGTCTAGGTGGCCCCATCGGTTCAGGCCACCAATTCTTCCCCTGGATTCACGTCGGGGACCTGGCAGGAATCCTGGCCCACGCCCTTGAAGCAAGCCACGTGCAGGGTGTCCTGAACGGAGTGGCTCCTGCCTCTGCCACTACAAATGCTGAGTTTGCCCAGGCCTTGGGTGCTGCCCTGGGCCGCCCCGCCTTCATCCCTCTCCCCAGTGCCGTGGTGCAAGCAGTCTTTGGGAGGGAGCGTGCAGTCATGCTGCTGGAGGGCCAGAAGGTGGTCCCACGGCGGACACTGGCGGCTGGCTATCGATATTCCTTCCCAGAGCTCAGAGCTGCCTTGAGGGAAGTTGTGGCCTAAGTGGGGAGACACACTGCAGGATGCAAGGCCAGTCCCTCAGTAGAGGCTTCCTGACTAGAGACTGAATAGACTCAGATACTCCTCCTTGAGGCTTATAAGTATCTGCTTCTTAGGGACTCCTCGCTGTCTTCTTTCCTCATTCTGTTGCTTCACTTTAACTGAGGCTGCCCACTTTCTCAAGATGGCAACCTCATCAGGTTCAGACTTTAACCTCTCTGACTCCTGATAATAAAAATTCCCACTTCGGTTTCTCTACATGTGCTGTTCCTGCCCCCTTTACACCTCAGCACCATGTAGAGAGAATGCTCTGCTGTTTAGTCAATAAAAAGTAAATTCTCTCTAGCTTCTTTGACTCATCACTTCAGCTGACGTCCTCCCAAAACTCATTTTAAGGACTGTCACCTTACATGACTCTCCATGGGGTCGTGGAAGGGACATTGTGCAGAGCCTCCCTTCTTGGTCTCTCCATTGCCAAGAGTTGGTGACATCTGTGGGGCATGGGGTTAAGATAGGCTGGCCGGTAAGATATAGCAACCCACTTCTCCGTGTTCAGCCTGCACATTCATCTAGCCAATGCTGTTAGGGAGCCAGAAGGGGAAGAACTGAGGCTTGAGTGTCACTGAATGCCAGCGAGTTAGCACAGCAAGCCCACACGGTACCAAATCAAGCTACAGCAGGGCAAAGCCAACAGCGCTAAGAAGCTTCACACTCGGCTCTCCCCTGACAGAAGCCAACCAGGGTACCCAGACAAAAGAGCAGATACTCCTGCCCTCCTGCACAAAATGCAAGGTGTCCCCTCAAACACTATAAGCACCCCCATCAGGTAAACAGCCCTAAGTACTCATGTAGGTTCCTCCCCATGTTATCAAACTTAGGATCTGCCACTACTTGACCCAAAGTCACTCCCCTAAGCCCCCATTCTGGCCACTGTAAACTCTTCTAAGTGCCATCCCTGAGTCACTCACCTTGCTGGTTGGCTTCTCTCTAGCACACCTGCCCCCAACCTAGGTCAACAGCGTCTAGCTGGAAACACCCCCAATGGGTAGGGAGGATACAGACCCAATGGCCATCACCCTCATTCTGCTACCCCTTCTAGTTGCTGGAACAGGGTGGGGGTGGGGGTGGGGTGACGACAGCAGTGTTCAGCTCCCTGTGCTGTCAGGTTGGGAAGGATCATATCCAGATGCCTAGTGCAGAGCCCTGGGACACCTATTCTGTTCTATCAGAACTTGGGAGTCTGAGAGATTGACTGTCATCCTGAGGGAATGGCTGCCCTTGAAGGTAGAAGCGTAGTGAGAGCTGCGTGAAAGGTAGGCCTCAGGGCACCACAGGTGGGATGTGCTTCTGTAGAATCATGCAGTACAGGGCAGTGGCCTGTGGGAATCAAGGGGAACATGCCCTGATCTGATAGCAATTGGCCTAGTGGCCAGGCAGGTAGTTACTATCAGATTCATACTCCTTGGTTTTCATGTACTAGGTAACTGACCCACTGAGATCCACCCTCCGGTTCACACACACACAAATACACAAAGCAGAAGTTGGCCTTTATGTGACACATATGTTCTGCAGAGAAATGCTGGGGACAGATCACATTAACATTGTCATTGCAGAGCACGGCCTCATTAGTTTGGTGAATGCTCAACACGTGAGCAAGTGCATTTAACCAGGAACTTTCTGGCACATTCATTCATCTGTAAACACGTGAATGCAACAGGGAAGCTGCCATGTGTAGGAACCCTGAGTATTACGATAATGCAAACAGTCCCCTTCTAACTAACGCATTTGCAAATATGGGCTAGGGGCATTGCATGGTAGGAATGCAGCTATGACAGGGCATGTGGTATGAGGATGCAGTGTTAAAATCTAGGGCAAAGGCCCTGGGGACAGACCCCTCAGCTCTCTGGAAGGGAAGTTTTGGTTAGGAAGCCTGTGCTGCCGTAGATACACCTGAGACTTGGTATGAGTATCCTACCTCCACCCCCAGAGTTCTCCTTTGCCTTCTCATCTCTCTGCTTTACAGGCAGAAGGAAAAGACTTAAAAGCTCACTCAAGGTCAGACAGGGAAAGCTGATACCAGAAGCCAAGTCTTCCTCTGCTTTCTCCACTGGCTCACTGATAGGCATGACCCAGGCCCAGTAACATTAAGTGGCTCCAAGGTCCAGAATCCCCCTCAGTGACTCTGGGAACCTAGCCAAGCCTTCAAATCACCCTGTGCTCTGACCATTATAAGCAACAGCCAGGGGAAAGGAAAGTCTTGGCTTCCTTGCCACCTGTTCCTTCCCCTCCCACACAGCCTGGCCCCCATCCCAGCTCAGGATGAGGGGACGGAGGCTCACCCAGTCTCAAGGACTCCCCTATCCAGCAGCCCCTGCTCTCTCCAGAGACCTTGTGCCAAGGTCAAGGGTTAAGGCTGAGCAGCTAGCTGAGGTCCTGACTTGAGAAGAGGTCAGGTCACTTTATGGACCTGTCCCCAAAGTGCTCCAGGCCCCGTACTTGAATGCTCTTGCTCAGTGGTCAGCTGGGGGAGCTTCAGGGCTGCTCTCCAGAGTCTGGGTGGGCAAAGGAATTCACTGGGAGCAGAGGCTCCCTTACCCAAAGCACCAACTCCGAGGAGGTCCAGGTCAGGGTTCAAGCAGCACAGGGATCCTCACAGAAGGGACTAAGTTGGGCGAGGCTGGGGCTGCCACTGGCAGCTGCTCAGGTAGGTGAGACTCAGAAGTTCAGGCTGAGCAGAGCCTCCGAGAGCTGGTTTATGTCGCGACAGTAGGGGTCCCGCTGCAGGATGAAGTCCACTTTGTGGTCCTGACCCCAAAATACTTCCAGCAGCTGGCGCCGGAGCCGCTCTGTCTCCCGGGTCTTCCGAATGCCGCCACTACCTTTTTCCTCGTCTTTCCCCTGTGGCTGATTGCCATGCTCTGTCAGGGCCCTGGTTAGAGGCTGAGCCTTGGAAGGCCCCTCACTCCTCAGAAGAAGCAGAGAGAAAAGAGTTGACACGTTTCCCAGAAGGAAATTGGAGCTCTGTGGGTCACCGGCACAGTTCTGTACAGCAGTTTAACTGTAAGCCTTTTCCTGGCTCTTGAGCAGCACTTGGGCAATTCCCCATGCTGACCACTGAGTGGCAGTACCAACCCACTTTTGAAGGAATAAAGAGAGTCCTCCAAAAGCAGGAAGGTGAGCCTTGCCACAACTATAAATGGTGCAGCCGAGGGCAGGCTGAATACAACAGGCTCTAAGTAAAAGCACCCCTCTTCCAATGAATTGAATCAAGCACATTAACTAGAGGAAACAAGAAGCAGATGCTTCCCTATCAGCCAACTAGTTGTGTAAGGAATTCCCTCCCCCCGCCCAAAAAAAAAGGTAAAGGGGCAAAAGCTAGCTCAGTCTGTCAGAGCACCAGTCTGCATGCCTGAGGAATCAGGCAGCGGCAAAGCCAGTTGAGCGCACACATGACAGTGTACAAGGACCTGGCTTCAAGCCCCCGGTCCCCACCTGCAGGTGGAAGCAGATTTTCATGGATGCTGAAACTGCTGTAGAGCTATAGGTGTCTCTCTTCTCTTTCCCTCTCTATCTCCCCCTTCCCTCTCAGTGTCTCCATCCAAAATAAATAAAAATAAAATAATTTAAAACAATAATTGTGCAAAAGATTTTCACGTGAGGCCCTGAGGTCCCAATTTAATCCCCAGAACCACTATAAACCAGAGCTGAGCGGTGCTCTGGTAAAATAAATATTTTTCAATTAAAAAATAACACCCAGCATGTACAAACTATTGTATTTACTGTTGAATGTAAAACATTAATTCCCCAATAAATAAATAAATAATAACACCCAGTAGAGTGCACACGTTAGCATATAGCATGAACAAGGACTCAGGTTCAAGTCTCTGCTCCCCACGTGCAGGGGGAAAGCTTATGGTCAATGGAGCAATGCTACAGATCTATCTCTACCTTTATAACCCCTTTCCCTCTCAATTTCTCTATCAAAAAAGAAAAATAGTTGCCTCCAGGAACCATGGATTCTTTGTGCAGACACCAAGCCTATCAATACCCTTGGTGGCAATTAAAAAAAAAAAATAGAAGCAAAAAAAAAAAAAAAAGTCAGGCTATGGTGATTGAAGCTGCTACTTTCCCCAGGCCTCCAGGTGTACAAAGCCCTTGCAGAGGCAGGGGGGGGGGAAGGGGGGGGCGCTGCCTAGAAGAGTGTGGGACTTTACCTGACAGGCTTCTTCAGGAACTCATCCAGTGTGGGGCCATTTCGCCCTAATGGGTCATCAGGGACCATGAATAGGTTCCCCACAAAGGTGAAGGGCAGAAGCCTAGATGGACACAGAGAATGTGTGGTCACCCAAGTGCCCTCACCCGCCTCCCAGGCAGCTGAATCCAAAGCCAGCAGAAGCTGCAGGCTACCTTCCATCTAGGCAGCATCCAGCCCCTTCCCAGAGCCCTTACCAGTGGCAGAGGTAGCTTTAGAGAAAGGTCTGAGTCCACGCCCTAGTCTCAGGGAAGGGCTTCCTCACCGCTCTCTGATGATGGCCATCCACTTCTCGGACTCCTCTGCCAGATCCCGGAACTGGTCATTGGAGACAATGATTCCATTGGTCTCTTCAGCCAGCTTTACCATAAACCTGTCTCGGAAACCATGGCAACCATTCTGGGATCCTCCAAGGCCCCAACCCCAAAAAGCATTGTCAACTCCCCTGACCCACTTCTGGTGGGAGAGCTCTAACCCCCTTCTCCCCCCACTCCCCACTCCCCGCCACACACACACATACACAACCTTACTTTGGCTCAGCCACCAGATTCACGGTTCATGAGTCAGAGAAGAACAAAGACAAAATCCTATGTGGTCTCCCAAGAACACCCCTTCAATCACCACAGACCTCCACCCAACACTGTGCTCCTGTCAAGAGGACAGATCTGCCTCTGGCTTCCTCCACTTTACCATGCCAACCAGTCACGAATCCGTGATCTCCTCCAAATAGTCTTCCACTCTGCCCCTTTCTCTCCACTCCCACCATCACCATGTTATCTAACCAGACACTGCCTCCTAATATGGAGGTCTTCTGGCCCCAGCTAGCCGTCCCCTAAAAGAACAAGGTCTTCCCCATCAAACTCGCCCAGGGCTACCCTTTATCTACAGATAAAGTCCATATGCCTGGCAGCTAAGGTCTTCCAGAATCCAGCTCAAGCTACCTTTATGTCCTTACCTCACCCAGTACCCCCAATGTCCCCTCAATTTCTGCCCAAGTCAGTGATCAGATTACACTCAGTTCTCCAAACAAGCTCTGTGCTATTTGACCTTGGTGTTTCTCAAACTATTCCCTCCATCTGGCAGTGTTTCCTAAACCTTACTCAGGAACACCAGGAGAACTTCAGAAAAAGAGATGCCCAGCTTCCACTTGTAGTCACTCTGATGCCACAGGCTTAGGGAAGGACCCACGAGGTGGTTAAGTGGAGATCTTTTTGAACAGGTTTAGAAACTAAGAGGTCCAGTCCAGTCCATGGCCTTTTCCATTAACAAAAACCTCACAGATGCCTCCCTCCCTCCCCCACAAAACCCAAGGCAAAGGGGGACTCCCTCCCTCTCCCAGAAGTATTTGATTTATAGTCTCTTTCAGCTCTTTGAAGTCAAGAAGCAGCTCCGCCCAGACTCCCAGCATTCCTGCCTCCTGCACAGGCCATGCCCACTACTGAGGGGTAAACCGCAGGTGACAGCCCTGCTGTCAGGATTAGGAGGGATTAGTGGCTCTCTGTTGCTGTCTGGGGAACAAACTAAGGGGATGACATGCATCTGGTACCATATATTTATAGAACATATCTGTAGGTTGAATATATTTTACTATCATCATGCTGTTCAGCAGGCCTATGCCATAGCAACTACCGAAAATTCCAAATTAGTATTTATTTATTTATTTATTTAGGCAAAGCACACCTCAACTCTGGCTCACTGTGGTGCCAGGAACTGAATCTGGGGCCTTTGGAATCTCAGGGAAAAAAAAAAAAAAGTCATTTTGTATAACCATTCTATCTCCCCACCCTCAAGTTTATATTATACCATCTGCTGGCCAGGAACTATACAGTAGTATGGATGTGTGCCTTTTAAATGGACTACAACTGGCTTGATCTTCATTTGCAATTCTGTGTCGATGATAGTTTGGAAAGAATGTTCCATTATCTTGGATAATCTGTGGCATCTAAGACATAAAACTGAATAGCTTGGGGAGAATATGCACTGTCTGTTTGTAGAATGTCATTTACTTCTTAGGGAGTAAAAGTTAAGTGTTTAAGAAGATGAAAGAAGAGTCCTAGAGACAGCCTAGCAGTAGAGAACAAGACTTGCAAAAGCCTGAGGCCCCAGGTTCAATGCCCAACACCACACATGTGAAGACTTAAATCGTGCTGTAGTCCTTTTCTCTCTTATAAAAATAAGTAAATATGTTTTGTAAAAAAGACAAAATATGGGGCAGAGGAGACAGCATAATGGTTATGCAAACCTCTTATTCCTGAGATTCCAAGGTCCCAGGTTCAATCCCCTCACCACCTTAAGCCAGAGTTAAGCAATGCTCTCATAAAATAATAATAATAATAATGTAAATAATAATATATAGTATAGCAATTTTAGTTTAGATATTAGTCTTTTATTTAAAGACTTAAGTATCTATTTTATAAGTGCAAATAAAATTGCTCACATATTTGGTCATATGTAGTAAGGGAGGATTGAACCCAGGGCCTAAGGACTGCAAGGTGTGCATTCTACCCACTAAGCCATCTCCCCAACCTTCCAATTCAAACTGAAAGTCCAAGCTGGAGAGACAGCATAATGGTTACAAAAAAGACTTTCATGCCAGAGGCTCTGAGGTCCCAGATTCAATCCCCAATACCATCATAGACAGAACTAAGCAATGTTCTGGTTTTTCTCTCTGTACCTCCTCTCTCTGCTTAAAATAAAATAAATATTTAAAAAATAAAATAATAAGTCTTTTGGAGGCTGGGTGGTGGCACAGCCAGTAAAGTGAATAATTTGCCATGTTTGATAAACTGGGATTGAGTCCCAGGTCCCCACCTACAGGAAGAAAGCTTCACAAGCAATGGGACAGGCTCAGGTGTCTCTCTTTCCCTCTCCTTATCTCTCCCCCTCTCTCACCTTATTTCTCTGTCTCTATCATAATGAAAAGAAGGAAAGGAGAGAGGGAGGGAGGGAGAGGGGGGAGGGAAAAATAAAAAGGAAAAAATGGCCTCCAGGAGCAGTGAATTTGTCATGCAGACACCAACCCCCAGCAATAACCTGGTGGCAAAAAAAATAAAGGGACCAGGCAATGTTGCACCTGGTTGAGCACACACATTACAATGCGCTGTCTGGGTTTAAGCTCCGGTCTCCACCTGCAGGGGAAAGCTTCACGAGCAATAAGGCAGCATGGCAAGTGTCGCTCTCTTTATCTCCCCCTTCTCTCTCCATTTCTGTCTCTAGCCAAGATAAATAAAAATATTTTTTTAAAAAAGAGCATTATAAAAATTATTATTATTATTATTAAATAATAATAGAAAAGTAAAAGAAAAGAAAGTCCTGGGGCCAGGGAGGTGGTCAGCAGTAGAGCACCTATTTACAGGTTGAGGCTCTGGGTATGATCCCCTGACACCATTATATCAGGAAAGAGCAAAGACAAAACAAGTGGAACTCCATGAATGATGATCTCTCTCTTTCTCTCAAAATTAAGTTAAAAAATTGGACCAGGGAAGCGTCTCAACATTAGAACATGAGACCCTGAGTTCAAACTCTGGCACCACCTTTATTTAAAAAACAAAAAACTGGGAGTTGGGCAGCAGGTTAAGCGCAGGTGGCATGAAGTACAAGGACCAGCATAAGGATCCCGGTTTGAGGCCCCCAGCTCCCTATCTGCAGGGGAGTCGCTTCACAGGCAGTGAAGCAGGTCTGCAGGTGTCTATCTTTCTCCCCCCCCCCCCAGTCTTCACCTCCTCTCCATTTCTCGCTGTCCTATCCGACAACAACGACATCAATAACAACGATAACTACAACAGCAATAAAATAAACCCAAGGGCAACAAAAGGAGAAAATAAGTAAATAAATATATTTTTTAAAATACAATAATAAAACACAAGGGCAAAAAAAGGGAAAAAAATATTTTTAAAAAACTGAAAATATCAAAGAACTTGTAGTTGTAAGAAAAAAAACAAAAGCTGATTGATGAATGAGTGTTTAAAGCTGTCCACTTCCCACACCGTGTGCACACACTGGAGAGGGAATGTGCCCTGTGTTTTTCATTTAAACCATCTGGCAGCTTGAAGTCCTGGTTTTCCCTTTCCTGCTTAGCAACCTTTGCCAAGAGAATTACCAGTCCTGCATTCTCTCTCCACAGCCATACACAGAAATAAGACCCTCTGTCACACTTGACTGGGGCCACAGAAAGTTAAAAACATCACTGTATTCTTGTCTTGAGTGAGGCCAACACGAACCTGATTTTTTGATATTCACCAGGAGGTGAGTGAATGGAAGGAGACCCTGGAACAAAGACTAATTCACTAAGAGACACGAAGTCAGTGAGTGGGACAAACTGAGGCTCAAAGACACAGCTTCAAATTCTAAGTGTAGAGCTGATGGGGGTTGAGCGGTGGCACACCCAGCTAAGTGCACATAATTCTAAGCGCAAAGACCTACACAAGGACCCAGGGTCGAGCCCCAGCTCCCCACATGCAGCGAGGACACTTTACAAGCAGTGAAGCAGGTCTGCAGCTGTCTTTCTCTCTTCCTCTCCTTTTTTTTTTTTTTTTGTTTAATCTTTTTTATGGACAGACAGTCAGAAATCGAGAGGGCAGGGAAGATGGACCACTGCAGCCCTGCTTCATCACTTGCAAAGCTTTCCCCCTACAGGTGGGGACCAGGGACTCAAACTCAGGTCCTTGCACATTGTAACGTGCGCTCAACTAGGTGTGCCACCTCCCGGCCCCTCTCTATATCCCTTGCTCCTCTCTATCCTATAGAATAAAAAGGCAAAAAAAATGGCGTGGTCTGGGAGGTGGCACAGTGGATAAAGCATTGAATTCTCAAGCATGAAGTCCTGAGTTCAATCCCCAGCAGCACATATACCAGAGTGATGTCTGGTTCTCTCTCTCTCTCCCCTTCTATCTTCATAAACAAAAAACAGAAAACAAAAAAAAAAAGAAAATCTTAAAAAAAAAAAAAAAAAAAAAAAAAAGGCCACCAGGAGCGGTACATTCGTAGTCTCAGCACCAAGGCCCAGTGATAACCCTACCCTGGTGACAATAAAATAAGAAATATAAATAAATAAATAAGTAGAGAGCTGGCAAAATAGCTCACGTGGATACTGTGTTGCTTTGCCATGTGCACAACCCAGATTTGAGCCTAGCCCCCACTGCACTGAAGGGAGATTTAGTGCTGGAGTTCCTCTCTTGCTTGTTCTTACTCACTCTCTGCCTTCTCTGCCTCTTTATAAAACAATTAAAATCTAAGTGCAGTGATCTTTCTACTATACCACATTTCAAACAGTCTAATTATATATAAACTATGTTTCTTCATCTGACTTACTCTGAACATTTACTGTGGTAAATGTTTCCAGGATGCTAGGGGAACTTCTCTACCTGTTTGGGAACTTAGAGCAGAAGAAGGCATTTGTCAGTAATTCACATCATCAACTCTCTCATCTTTCTATTGGGCATGTATTTTCTAGACAGGTGAGACTATATGAATCAGAGGCATCATTTACCTTGATGAATGACTAATGGGCAAACACAGATGTTTACCTTCCACCTCACTTCACCTGCAGGGCAGTTAGTTCCCTGTCCCTTTACACGGGCACAAGAGGAAAGACTAGCCCTCATCCCACAGACCGGGCTTAGAGACAGTGAAAAGCTCAGGATCTCCTTCAATATGGAGCTGGACAGCCAGAGAGAAGAAGCACATACCTGTCATCATAGGAGGAGATTCTCTTGCCATCCATGACTCGGGATGGGGTGAGGGAGAGCAGGCTGAGGGAGTACAGCTTTTGCAGGAAGTGACCCTCTAGAGAAAGAGAAACCCAATAGCATTATCCTCAAGGTGAAAACAGGGCTTGTCCCAGGATCCAAGAGACCACGACCAACTCACAACTCACCTCTGACCCTGGAATCCTTACTGAAGCGCCACTGTGGCACAAAGACGGTGATATCCCGATGGCCACGGTCCCAGAAGTACTGCACAGCAATGGCAATGCCCCGGCTAGAGAAGTACTGTTGGAGGCCATGCCTGCAATGAGCGGGATGTGGTCAGCACACAGGTCCCAGAAGAGGGGCAGCGCCTCAGCACATGGCCCAAGGTGAGTAAAACTGCCCATCTCAGCACCACCACCCCAGCCATGCCAGCTACTCACACCATGGCCACGTTGCTGCCGTCGATGACAATATGGCGGAGATCCGGTTGCCCAGGCACATTGGCAAGGCACAGGGTGAAAGGGTCCTGCAGGGCCTCCTGAAAACGCTGTGTTCCCGTCACCAGGTTGCCTCCCCGGGTGCTTCGCTTTGACGGTGACCCTCGACCTCGAGCCACAACCTGCTGCCTGTCTCCCCTGTCCCCTCGGTCCCCATAGTACCACAGAGGCTCGGGGGCAGGTGGGGGACTAGGGACTCTTGGAGGGGAGGTCTTCCCATTGTGGAGCCGCTGGAGGAGGGAGGCTCCCCGGGGTTGAGAGGCTTTTGGGCAGGGACCACAGGCCCCCACAGGTTCAGCCTGAACACTGTGCCCCCCTCCCCTTTGCTGCGGAAGCCCCACCTTCCCCAGGGCCTTCCCCTTTGGGGGCCCTACTTCTTCTCCCAACTGAGACCTGAAAACTACATCCCTCTGCCAGGCTTCTTCCCCAGAGACCGGGTCCATTCCCCTGGGACCAACCTGCTTCCCTCCCTCCTTCTCCATAGCACCTCTTTCTCCCTTAGACTCCTGCTGTTCCAGGAGAGAACCACTGGCCAGGGAGCCCCTGCTTTGACTCAGGGGAGTTGTGCCACCCTGGTGCTGAGCACCTAGCAAACCTGGGCTCCCAAACTGCCCAGAGGAAAATGCCTGTGGCCCCTGCCCTCTGTCTGCCTCCTGCACCAGGCTCAACAGTTCCTCCTGCACAGCCAGGGGCAGCCTCAGCAAGGCCTCTCTGTGGGCCTCACCACGGGGCTGCAGTAGAGCCGAGAAGTCTCTCAGCACTCCAGCACAGGGAGAGGTTCCAGGGGAAGTTCCTGGCCAAACGTCCCAGCTCAGCCGCTCCACCAGCCCCTCCACACGGCTCTGAGCCATGACAAAGGCCTCAGTCAGGCCACTGATCATCAGTGAACCAGGTGCTCCTGGCACCAGATGTGCCATCGTGCTCCAGGCCAGGCAATCAAGGAAGAAGCCCTGGGCTCCCAGGAAGATGCAGTGAAGTTCAGGTGGATAGTGGATTTCATTCTGCAGCTCTGGGCTGCAGAGACCCTTCAGGTACTCCTGCAAGGAGGTGGAAGGGAAGAAGGAAAAAAGAAGACTGCTGGAACTCTAAGTGGCCCAGTATCACCTTCAGGCTCCTTGCTCTCCCGTGTTACCGTGCCTGGGAAGAGCAAGAGACCCAAGGATCCTGACAAAAGGAGGAACCAAAAAGGAGTAAAGCAGCACTTTTCCTTTGCAGACATTCTCTACCTAAGGTACTAATGTAACTCATTGCGACAAGGCTGACTCCTTCTGAATATACAGTTGACCCTTGAAAAACATGGGTTTGGACTGCACAGGTGAACCGAGACTCTGATTTTGTCCCTACCCACAAAGTCTATATGCATGGAGCCAAGTCCCCAGTCTGGGGACTTGGGTTTTCCTCGGGGCTACTGAAACCAATTCCCCTCAAGTATCAAGGGACACTGTAGCTAGGATAGGGGAGGGGAAACCAAAAGTTATATGTGATGGCCTGGGAGATAAGGTGCTGGCTCAGACATAAGGACCTGAGTTTAATCCCCAACATTGCACATGCTAGACTGATGTTCTGATTCTCTCTCCTCTTCTCTTACAAATAACTAAGTTCTATGTGGCAGCCCAGGAGGTAACACAGCGGCTATAGTGCTGGACTTAGACCCATGAGGCCCCACGTTCTAGCCTCAATAATGGCATGTGCCACAATGATGCTTCTTTCTCTTTCTCACTAATAAGTCTAAAAAAGAAAAATTCTCTGTGGATCTTCCAGTACACAGAGTTGGCACCTGTAATCCCCACCCACCATTTGTCTTTTAATTATCTTTATTTATTGGACAGAGACAGCTAGATATCAAGAGAGAAGGGGAAGATACAGAGGGAGACAGACATCTGCAGCACTGCTTCACGACTTAGAAAGTTTTCTCCCTGCAGGTGGGGACCAGAGGCTAGAAGCTGGATCCTTGCTCATCTTAACACTTGGGCTTAACCATGTCCACCCACATTGTCCAAAGGTCAGCTGTACCTATGAGCATGTGTGTTGTATAGTTCCACAGTGACTGGCACTGCTAAAGCTACCTGAACTCATGGTTTACCATATTTACAACAAACCCAAAGAGGTGGATATTGCTATGATTCCCATTTCACAGACCAATAAAATGATGCCCAGGTTACCCACTTGTAGGTAACTGGACTGACTCCAAGAGGAAGTAACTGTGGACCTGCTCTCACCAGGCACAGTGAATTTCTCCTTCGCCCACCTCCCCCCATGGCCCAACCAGATCGCCTCTACTCTCCCAAAGACCACTGATTTGAATGGACTCAGTAGTCTCCATCTCCTAGCAGAATTGGGGCCACCTGGGTCTTTACAGGCAGAAACGAAACCAAAACTCTAGAACAAACACAAAAACTAGGGAGTCCTCAAATCTCAGTCACTGAGGTGGCCGGAGAGCCCTTCCAGGAGCAGAGATGCTCTCCAGCGGGTTCCTGACCGCCACCACCCTCGCCACCACCCCCGCCGTTTCTGAGAAGGGGCAGGGGAGGGGCATTCACCTTGGCCCTACGGGCGTTCTCCAGGGGGCCTTCCAGCTGCAGCCAGATGTGAGGGTTCTCGGGACAGTCCTTCGGGAGGACACTCATGCTCACGCTGAAGATGCGCTCCACGTGGGGCTGCTGGTCCCGCACTTTGGCCTCGGTCCCCGCAGACACCGCAAAGCGGTCGGGGCCGGGACAGCCAGCTCCACACGTCGGCATGGCGGCCGGGCCCCGGGACCTGCGGGCGGGGGAGGCAGCTCAGGGCGGGCGGCCTGCGGCTCCCACCAGGCCTCCCGCCCGCGCCAGCTCTCAACAGGTCGCACCTAGTTACCGAACTGGGAAACACCCCAGGACTCAGCACGCACCCCGCTCCATCTTGGGGGGCGGGAGACTATGTCAGATTCTCGGGATAAACTAGACTGCGCCCCCCGGGGGACGGAGGGGGTCGCCCCGCCTTTAGGAAATGACCTCAGCCCAGAGCAGGAACCGGAGAGGGGAGGTGGCGGGGGTGGGGGTGGGGGCAGACGAGCGAGAGGGTCCCCACCACGTCCCTCTCCTCTAAGGGACCCTGCAATCTCCGCGTCCAACACGGGCCTTTCCTTCTGGATAAGCCGCCCCGGGGCTTAGGCAGGCCTGTGCTCAGGGTCCCCCACAGCCATCCCCAAGCCTCCCCCCGCGGCCCCCCAAGTCGCGCCCCAGCGGCCCCGCCGCCCCGCACCCCCGCCGCCCCGCCCGGGACAGGAGGGGGCGCCTACTCGCTCGCTCCCGCCGGCGCCGCTCGGGGCCCAACCCAGCTTCACCCGCGCCCCCAGCCCCTGGGAGAAGGGCGGGTTGGGGGGTGCAATCTGGCGGGCCTTCCTGGATTCTTCACCCTAAGGGGAACTCCCTCCTCCACACCTCCAACTGGTTGTTGTTGTGTGTGTGTGAGTGTTTTCTTTTTCGGTCACTTCCTGGCTCGGGGAGGAGTCAGCCTGGCCCCGCCCGCCGCCTCCCCGCAGCCCTCGGGGGTGGTAGCTGGCCCGGCGCCTCTGCTTCCTCTTCGCCCCGCCGCAGCTGTTTGTCCAGGACTGGGACCCACTCCCTAAGAGTGGAAGTGAAGAAGGCCTTAAAGGAACGAGTCCAGTCTCTTCAGATGAAGAGAGAACTGGGAAGGAAAGAGACCGACTCAGTGTCTCTAGATAATGACACTGACAGTCGGAGCTCTTCCCAAACACAAGAAGGGGGGGGGGGGCGTTAAGGACACCCCTTTCCTTCCAACAGTGGGAAATATGCCACAGAGAGGGCTGCTGACTTGGAAAGGGGCTTGGAAGAAAGGAAGAAGCTTTCTCTCTTTTTCTAGGCCGCCCATTTCCAGCCCCCCAAAGAGGCTGCCCTGGGATCCGGGCTGAAATCCTCCTAGTTCATTGCTCCATCCCTTGCCCGCCCAGAGCCTACCTGCTGTCACTCTGTGCCCTGCCAAGGAGGAGGGACTGAGGTGATAGCAGGGGTGAGAGGCAGGACAGAGCTGTGGGGCACAGAGAGGTGTGGAAAGGGACATGCACACACCAGGTGACTGAGACCCAGAGTGGGGGCCGAGGAGCAGACTGAGGGCAGTGGGAGCCCCCCAAGGGGAGGAAGGCAAAGCTAGAATTTGTGATCACAGAGCTACTCAGGCATGCTGGGAGTACAGGGACACTGGCTGGCGGGACCTCCACCCAGCCCCTGTCTGCCCTTGGCCCTAATGCTCTTGGCCCTGGGGTATGGGAGGGCCCAGGAAGGGGCAGAGCCAGTCCTCCTGGAGGGTGAGTGCCTGGTGGTCTGCGAGCCTGGGAGGGCAGCCGAAGGGGGACCTGGAGGAGCAGCCTTGGGAGAAGCACCCCCAGGAAGAGTGGCATTTGCTGCTGTCCGAAGCCACCATCATGAGCCAGCCGGGGAGATCAACAACGGCACCAGTGGGGCCATCTACTTTGACCAGGTAATCCCTGACCTGTGAGGGCCTGGAGTCAACTGTCCAGGTCCAGTCTGCTGTCCCTGGACAGCATTGGATCTGCTCCTGATGGATCTTTCTGCACTGCCTGACTCCCTCTCCTGCACCGCACCATTTCTTTTAGGGCTGTATTCGGCCAGTTCCCTTCCACTTGCCTCCCTGCCCCTTCTCTTCCTTATGCACTGCCCTTTGCCCCAGCCAGGTGAGTTCTGAAGTCCCATGCCCCCTCAGCAGACTCTGCCTCCCCCCAGGTCCTGGTGAATGAGGGTGGCGGCTTTGACCGGGCCTCGGGCTCCTTCGTGGCCCCAGTCAGGGGTGTCTACAGCTTCCGGTTCCATGTGGTGAAGGTGTACAACCGCCAGACCGTCCAGGTGACCAAAGGGCCCTGTCCCCAGCTTGGGAGGGGAAGGGGAATAATGGAACCCCAGTGATCCCTGGCAGTCAGTCGGTCTCTCTCTCCCTCTCCTTCTCTCTTTTTCTCCTTCTCAACCTTTTTGTTTGTTTTGTTTTGTTTTTATTTTATTTTATCAGAGCACTGCTCAGCTCTGGCTTACGGTGTTGCTGGGAATAGAATCTGTACCTTTTGATGCCTCTTGGGGATAGACGTCTTTTTGCATAACCATTATGCTACCTCCCTACCCCTCCCCATCTTTTTTTTTTTTTTTTTTTTAAGCTTTTTAAGACTTACTTTACTGGAGACAGGAGGTAGGGTGTACGCGCACCAGGCAGGAGGACCTGGGTTCTGGTCACCCTCAGCACCACACAGGAGCCCCGTGCATGTCAGATATGTTTTTGTTTTCTTTTTTACCAGAACACTACTCAGCTCTGGTTTCTAGTGGTGCTGGGGATTGAACACAGGACCTCAGAGTCTCAGGCATGAGAGTATTTTTGCATAACCATTATGCTGTCTTCCCAGCCCTAGACGCTAGTGTTTGAATGATGGAGCTGTGTCATGGTCTCTTCCCTCTCTCACCCTTGTCTTTATCTGAGTTAAAAAGGGAGATTATGTTAGGAGACTAAAATTGAGTAGGCACGTAGCCCCAACATCAGGGGAAAAAAAAACTTTTTATTTTTATTTATTTCACAAGATAGGTAATTAAGGAGAGAGAGAAAGATGCACAGACCAGAGCAGCACTTTGGCCTGTGTGGTGATGGGAACAGAATTCAGGACCTCAAACATGCAAGTCCAGACCTCTACTCACTGCACTCCCTCCAGACCGCAGGCCCTCTCTTGACCTGTGTACTAGAGGCCAGAAATGAAGGAGGAAAAGGCCGGCCTAGCAGAGGCCAGTAGTGGTCACCCTCAGCCCACAGGCTCCCAGGACCCCCAAGTATCCCTCTGGGGCAAGAGAGAAAGAAAGTGAGGGTCCTGGGACAAACATGGGGCAGAGGTGCTAACTGGGTGCCCCTCCCCAGGTGAGCCTGATGCTGAACACATGGCCTGTCATCTCAGCATTTGCCAATGACCCTGATGTGACCCGAGAGGCAGCCACCAGCTCTGTGCTCCTGCCCCTGGACCCTGGGGACAGGGTGTCCCTGCGCCTGCGCCGGGGGAACCTTCTGGGTGGCTGGAAATATTCTAGCTTCTCTGGCTTCCTCATTTTCCCACTGTGAGGACTCAGGTCTTTCAAGGACAAGAATCTTACCCCGACCTTTCCCCCTTGCCCTCTTCTGTCCCAGAGGCCATATCTTTGAGACAGGAGAGGGTCTCCCTCTGATCACCTTGCATGGGACCCCGTGCCAGAAGCCAAAAGTGAAAAAAGCAGAGCTGTGGAATCTCGGGGTCTGGTCCCTTTCCACCCCCAGCCTCTCCCAGCCTCCGCTCCTCCTGCCTCCTCCTCTGTCCCTCTCCCCAGCTTCCTGCTCAGTGCTGTTTGGGGACAGGTGGGGCAGGTGAGCCTACCAGGCCCCCACAGGGACCCAGATGGACCAGCCTCAGTACCCTACAGGCTCCTTCCTGTGAGCAGTGCCAGCATCAGGGACTTCCGCCAGCGCGTGGGTGGGTGGGGACAGGAGGCTTGGAAGGGCCAGGGAACTGCATGGAGACTACAGCTGGTGCTCCAGAAAGTGGGCCTGTACCCAGCCTGGATGTGTAATTGGGGAGCTAGCAGGCACTGAACCTAGTGTCCATCTGCGCCAGCTCTCAGGTGGACCTTGGCCCTCACTTCCACACCCAAGACTTGGAGTATGTATGCTTGTCTACCCGAGAGCAGATGTGCAGAGCTTCCTTGGACAGCTGGGGGTGGGAGAGAAGGCCACACTCCAGGATGGGACACACTGATGACCCTGATCCCCTGCTTGCCTTAGTCATGTGAACTTCTGTCACTCCAGGCTTAAACTGCCATCTCACCCCCAACTCTTGGCCTTCACTGTACCTATCCCGAACTATCTCTTTTTACCCTGATTCGTGCCATCTTACCCTTCTTAAGCTTCACATCACCTTGGATTCCAAGATTCATCTCTCAACCACTCTCCTGCCAGTACTATAAACTGTCTCACCTTGATGTCCTATTGGCCCGGCATGATGAATTGATCAATAAAGTAACTAGAGAATGGTGAAAGACGGAAGCTGCCATTATGGTTATAATCAAACTAGGGGGTACATGACACAAGCTGGTATGTTGTGGAGAAAATGAGTGTAAAGCAGTGTATTAGAGTAAAAAAAAAAAGGGGGATTAACAATGGCCTAGTTAAATAGGAAATAGCATTTCAAAAAAAAATAGCTTTTTCAAGTTTGAAAACTAACATAGGATAGAAATTTCAGGGAACTGGGAGTATGGACTGACCAGTCAACGCCCATGTTCAGCGCGGAAGCAATTACAGAAGCCAGACCTTCCACCTTCTGCAACCCACAGTGACCCTGGGTCCATGCTCCCAGAGGGATAGAGAATGAGAAAGCTATCAGGGGAGGGGGTGGGATATGGAGATTGGGTGGTGGGAATTGTGTGGAGTTGTACCCCTCCTACCCTATGGTTTTGTTAATTTATCCTTTCTTTGTCGTATGCTTTACATTGGTTTGTTCTAGCCCTCCCCCGCCAAGAGAATTGGATCAGTCCAGTTAATTTCCCGGGCAGCTTGGCCCCGCCCCAAGGAACCCAGACAGAGAGTTCCTGAGTTCGAGAGTTGGAGAGTGACAGAGTTAGAGAGTCCCAGAGTTGGAGGGTTCCTGAGTTCGAGAGTAAGAGAGAGTGCTTGTGCCGCCGCAAAGAGACAGCAGAGTTCTGTTTGGTGATTAGTTTGTCTTAGTTTATGAATCGTTGTTCCTGAATAAAGAAATACAGCTTCCCTGCCCAGCCGTTGTCTCTGCGTCTCTGTTACCCGCCCGTGAAGCCAACCCGGCCAGCTGGAGCCGTCCGAAATTTTAACAACATTTCTTAAATTAAAAAAAAAGAAAAAGAAAAAAAAAAGAAAGAAATTTCAGGGGAAAAAAATGCATTCTTAGCCCCTGGACATTTGTCTCAAATGTAATTCACCTTTATAAAGGACTCAGACAGGGCCAGATGGTGGCGTACTTGGTTGAGCACACATGTTACAATACACAAGGACCTGGGTTCAAGCCCACAGTCCCCCATCTGCAGGGGAACACTTCATGCGTGGTGAAGCAGTGTTACAAGTGTTTCTCTCTCCCTCTCCCTCTCTATCTCCCCCTTCCCTATTGATTTCTCTCTGTTTCTACCTAATAAATTAAGTATATTTTGTAAAAAAAAAAAAAAAAAAAAAAAGCAAAACAAAACAAAACTCGGGGTTCCTTGAAAAATAGATCTCTTAATTCTAGACCTACAACATGTTCTTGGTAACAAAGTGGGAGGGGGGATGCTTTTAAAAATATATAGGACACTTGAAACAAAATGAATATGTAAAAAAAAAAAAAAAAAGTCACACAGCTCTTGGCCAGGAAAACAATTCAGTGGTAGCTCATGGGACTTGCAGGCAAGTGGCTGCAGGTTTGAGTCCCAGCACCAACAATAGCCAGAGCTGAGTGGTGCTTTGGTCAAATAAGTAAAGCAAAAGATTATAAAATAGAGGATTTTGCTAATGGTTCACAAAAGAAGAAGCTGGGAGTCGGGCGGTGGCGCAGTTGGTTAAGCGCACGTGGCGCAAAGCGCAGGGACCGGCGTAAGGACCCCGGTTCGAGCCCCCAGCTCCCCACCTGCAGGGGAGTCGCTTCACTGGCGGTGAAGCAGGTCTGCAGGTGTCTATCTTTCTCTCCCCCTCTGTCTTCCCCTCCTCTCTCCATTTCTCTCTGTCCTATCCAACAACAAAGCAACGTCAACAATGGCAATAATAACCGCAACGAGGCTGCAACAACTAGGGCAACAAAAGGGGAAAAATGGCCTCCAGGAGCGGTGGATTCATGGTGCAGGCACCGAGCCCAGCAATAACCCTGGAGGGGAAAAAAAAAAAAAAAGAAGCTATTACAAATAATGTAAAAAGATAGCTAGTACGCTGAGTAAAGAAGAGTGTCTAAGGGACCAGGTGGTGGCGCACCCATTTTAGTGTACATGGATGCAAGGACCCACATAAGGATCTGGGTTCGAGCCCCCGGCTCCCCACCTGCAGGGGAGTCACTTCACAGGCGGTGAAGCAGGTCTACAGGTGTCTGTCTTTCCTCCTCTCTGTCTTCCCCTCCTTTCTCCATTTCTCTCTGTCCTATCCAACAACAACAACAATAATAATAACTACAACAATAAAGCAACAAGGGCAACAAAAGGAAAATAAATAAATAAATAAAATTTACCCAAGAAGGATGACAGAGGACCTAATGGGGGTTGTATTGTTATATGGAAAACTGGGAAATGTTATGCATGTACAAACTATTGTATTTACTGTTGAATGTAAAACATTAATTCCCCAATAAATAAATAAAATAGTTCATGGTTGTTTATTTATGTATTTGATAGAGACAGAGAGAACTCAAGAGGGAAGGGGTAGATAGGGAGAGGGACACCTGCAACATTGCTTCACCACTTGTGAAGCATTTCTCCCCTGCAGGTGGCGAGCAGAGTCTTGAACCTGGATCCTAGTGCATAATCACGTGAGCTCAACCAGGTGTGCCACATCCTGGCACCCAATTCAACATTTTTGACTGATTGTATTTCATCAACTAGCATTTAGTTACAACTGGACATGGTATGAAGTTAAGAAATAGTATCCAGGAGTCGGGTGGTAGCACAGCGGGTTAAGCGCACATGGCGCAAAGCACAAGGATGGGCATAAGGATCCTGTTTCGAGCCCCCGGCTCCCCACCTACAGGGGAGTCGCTTCACAGGTGGTGAAGCAGGTCTGCAGGTGTCTATCTCTCTCTCCCCCTCTTTGTCTTCCCCTCCTCTCTCCATTTCTCTCTGTCCTATCCAACAACAATGACATCAATAACAACAATAATAACTACAACAATAAAACAACAAGGGCAACAAAAGGGAATATAATACATATAAAAATTATAAAAATATAAAAATTATAAATAAATATATAAATAACAAACTTATAAATAAAATAAAATTTATAAATTAAAATAAAATTATAAAGAAATATAAAATCATAAAAATAAATAATAAATATTAAAAGATTTTAAAAAATAGTATTTATGGAGGTTGGAAAATGGTGCACCTGGTAGCATGCACAAGGACCCAGGTTCAAGTCCCTGGTCCCCGCTGGCGGGGGTGGGGGGGAGCTTCACAAATGGTGAAGCTCTCAATTTTTATTTTATTTTCTGTTTTTAGATAGAGACAGAGAGGCAGAGAAATAATGAAAGAGACAACAGAACCAAAGCTTCTTTCAGTGACATGGGGCCATATTCAAACCTGGGCCATGCACATGACAAAGCAGCAGACTGTCCACGTCAGCTATTTTGCTAGCCCCTGCTCCCGCTTTCCTCTCAATTTCTGTGTCTCTCTAAGGGGGTGGGGAGAAAGGAAAGGATGAAGATGGAGAGGAAGAGGGAGAAGGAAGGAGAAGGAAGGAAAGAAAAAGAAGTCCACTGGGAGCATCTTTTTTCTTTGGATTCATTGTGCAGGTGATGAAACTTAGTAATAAAAAAGAAGGAAGGAGGAGGGAGGGGAGAGAGAGAGAGAGAGAGAGAGGGGAGTCAGGTGGTAGCACACCTGGGTAAGGGCACACACTATAGTGTTCAAGGACCCAGGTTCAAGCCCCTGGTCCCCATCTGCAGGGGGAAATCTTCACAAGTGGTGAAAAGGGGCTGCAGGTGTTTTTCTGTCTATTTCTTTTTAAAAAAATATTTATTTGTTTATTCCCTTTTGTTGCCCTTGTTGTTTTATTGTTGTAGTTATTATCGTTGTTATTGATGTCGTCGTTGTTGGATAGGACAGAGAGAAATGGAGAGAGGAGGGGAAGACAGAGGGGGGGAGAGAAAGACAGACACCTGCAGACCTGCTTCACCGCTTGTGAAGCAACTTCCCTGCAGGTGGGGAGCGGGGGGCTCGAACCGGGATCCTTATACCAGTCCTTGCGCTTGGCACCACATGCGCTTAGCCCACTGTGCTACCGTCCGACTCCCCTATCTCTCTTTTATTTCACCCCCAGGGTTATCACTGCAGGGTTTGGTGCCTGCACTACGAATCCCCTGCTCCTGAAGTCAATTTTTCCCCTTTTGTTTCCTGTGTTGTTTATTATTATTGTTGTTGTTATTGTTATCATTGTTTTTCAATAGGACAGAGAGAAATCGAGAGAGGATGGGAAGACAGAGAGGGGGAGAGAAAGATAGACACCTGCCGACCTGCTTCACCGTTTGTGTAAAAACCCACCATGCAGGTGGGGAGCCAGGGGCTCAAACTGGGCTCCTTATGCCAATCCTTGCGCTTCGTGCCATGTCCGCTTAACTTGGTGCACTACTGCCTGACCCCCTTTTTCTGTCTCTTTCTCTATCTCTCCTCCCCTCTCAATTTCTCTCTCTGTCTCTATCCAATAATAAGAAAGAAAAGAAGAAATGGGGAAATATGTATTTCAGACAGCCATGTCCAGCTCAAAGTGGGGGGGGGGGGATGCTTATTTCTGGCAGTGCTCAGCTCTGGCTAATGGTGGTACCAAGGACCAGACCTGGTACCAGGGATCAAAGTCCCATGCCCTACTCCTGCTGTACTCCACTGTCTTATTGGTTAGCTGTTCAAATTTTACTTACATAGTAAGATAAAGGCCAGAGCACTGCACTTCTATAGGCAATGCTAGAGCTCTCACCCAGGTTTTCCTACGTGCAAGGTATGAGCTACCTCCCCAGCCAGTGCAAGTCAGGAGTTTTATAATAAAGAAAGAGAATTTAAAAAAATAATAATAGTAAAAGAGAATCAAGGAAGATGCCTATAAGGTTTTGTTTAAAGCTACTTTTTAAATTTTATCATTTTAAATATTTGGTTTGTTTATTTATTTACTATATTTAATAGGACAGAGATAATAGGGAAGGGGAGATAGATAAACACATCTGCAGACCTGCTTCACTGCTCATGAAGCTTCCTCCCCTGCAGGTGGAGACCAAGGACTTGAACCAAGGTCCTTGTGCACAGTAATGGGTGTGCTCAACTGACTGCACTACTGCCTGACCCCTGAAAGCATTGAAAACATTTTTTTATTTATTTCATAATAGCTAGACTGAGCTTTACATTGAAAGAGCTAGAGAAGCTAAAGCACTACTCCACACGTGTGGTACCAGATCTCAAATCAGGAGCCTCAGGCACAAGAGTCCTACACTTGACCAGCTGAGTTCTCTAGATGTTTGTAACCGTGCAGATAGCCTAGGTAAGTCTAGTGATCCTATTGGTTTTCTATTGCTGCGTTAACAAATGACTCCACACTGAACACCTAACACAACACCTACTTATGATCTCATAGTCTCTATAGGTCAGAAGTCCAGATCCCATGACTGGGTTCTCAGTTCAGGGTTGCGTTAGGTCAAAGGTTAGGTGTTGTAGACAGGGTGATTTCCCTCCCAAAAGAGGAAGAATCCACAACCAGGTTAATTCAGAAATTGTTTCCTATGGACTGGAATTCCTAGGACTGGAATCTCCAGCCCCTCTCCATCTTTATGACAGTAAGGGCCAAATCCTTATGTTCTGAGTCTCTGGACAACCCTTCCACCCTGTGACTGACTTCAGTAGAGGGAGTCCTCGGATTTTCAGGGCACGTGCTATTAGATTGGACCCTCCAAGTAAATCAAAATAACCTCTCTACTTTAAGACCATTATCTTAGTGACCTAGGAAAAGTCCCTTTTGCTAGGAAGTTTTACATATTCAGAGGCTTCTTGGGTTTATCCATGGTTGGAATTTCTGCATACCAATGACCTAAATACTTGGAAACGGTGCAAACTTGAAACACTTCTACCATAGATCCTGAGATAATACTGGCTAGAGCTCTAATTATCTGAGGAAGTGAACGAGTTCCCAGATTCCAGTGATTAGATTAGTAATCCAAACTTTATCTGCACAGAGATAATGCTCTCTCTTTTTTTTGGTGGGGGGGATCACTGAAGCTTATCTCAGTGTGGTGGGGGCTGGAGTCACGACGACATCAATAACAACCACAATAATAACTACAACAATAAAACAAAAGGGAATAAATACTAAAGAAAAAGAAATATGTAGGAGAGGGTCAGCAAAATACGTCACCTATCCTGGATAGGGTCCTGCTTTGTCATATATACCACCCAGGTGACCCCAGCCCCCACCACACTGAAATAAGCTTCGGTTCTGTGACTTTATCTTTATTTGTTATTGCCTCCAGGGTTATCGCTGGGGCTAGGTGCCCCCACTATGAATTCATTGCTCCCAGGAGCCATTTTTTCCCTTCCCCCTCTTCTATTTTTATTAGAACAGAGAGAAATTGAGAGAGGAAAGGGAGACAGAGAGGGAGAAAGACAGACACAGACAGACCTGCTTCGCCCTGCAGGTGGAGAGTGGGGACTTGAACTGGGGTCCTTGCGCATTTATGATGTTTTTCCCATTCTCTCTTTCTCTGATTCTCTGTTTCTACCTCCCTGTCTCTATCTGAAAAAGTCAACCCAGAGTAATAAAGTCTCAGTGATGAAAAAAAGAAATAGGTAGATGGATTTCAGTTTGCAGTGAGTCCTTAAAATTTGATTTATGAGATATGTATATTTTGATTTGTTAGTCATGCACAGTGTCTCCTGGAAGACCTACCTTCCTTCCTTCCTTCCTTCCTTCCTTCCTTCCTCCCTCCCTCCCTTCCTTCCTTCCTTCCTTTCTTTTTTTCTTTTCAGATAGAGAGTAAAAGACAGGGAGAAAGAAGCATTGTATGGAGCTTCCACATGGAGATGCAAGTGCTCCACAGCTCCAGGTTGATTGTTTTCAGAGAAAAAGAAGTGGGAAGAGGGGGAGAGGAAGAAGAAAAAGGAGAAGAAGAAAGAGGTAACTGGGAGATCGCTCACCCAGCAAAGCACACACCTTGTCATTTGAAAGTGGTAAGTAATAAAAAGCAGGTCACAAATGGTGGTTAGTGTTCCACTCCAGGTACAAAAATTCTAAGAAGGGGCCCGGTGGTGGCGCACCCAGTGAAGCAAACACAGTACTAAGCGCAAAGACCATGCAAGGATTCAGGTTTGAGTCCCTGGCTCCCCACCCACAGCAGGAACGCCTCATGAGCAGTGAAGCAGGTCTACAGGTGTCTCTTTCTCTCTCCCTCTCTATCAACCTGCCCCCTCTCAATTTCTCTCTGTCTTATCCAATTAAAAAAAAAAAAAGGAAAATAATGGCCACCATAAACAGTGGATTTGTAGTGCCAGCAGCTAGCTCCAGCCATAACCCTGGAGGCAAATAAATAAATAAAACAAAAATCCTAAGAATAGAATCCAACTGTCCTTCCCTTCACCATGGAACATCTCTAGCCAATCCCTACAGAGAAAAGTCTAGCTCTGAAGCATTTGCTGTGGTTTTTTAGCCAGACGTGGCCCCCCACACCCTCAAGCCCCTGCTTCTATGGTTTTCTTGGCCCCAACCCCAACTCTTTGCCCAGTGTCAACACCAAAGTGCTTCACTAAAAAGACAGAAACACCAGGCAGGAATCCTCACCGCCACAAAGACAAACTCACCTTCCTCCACAGGTCTTCTTCTGGTCTGGCTCAGGTGGTGGTACAGCCCTCCTTCTGCCAAGGCAGCCAGGGGCCTCAGTGCCACCAAACATTCTCTTCTTTTTTCCTCTCTCCTCTATCCCCCCAACCCCCATCTCTGGCCTCTGTCTCTCTCTATGGCCTCTCTCTTTTCCACTCCCTCTTCCTTTCCTTCCCTTCAGCAGGTAAATTGACTCGAATCTCTTAAATCTAAAAGAGGAAAGGGTGGCCTGACAGCAGTTGTGAAGTGGTGGTTATCCTCAGCTCCATCTGCCACCGCAGCTAGATAATGTCACCTCTCCCCTTCCTCAGAGCCAAATATCTGTGCTCACTGGTTGCTTGCCTCTTAAGCCAACTGTGGACTCTGCTGCTCCCCCTAAAATGCCCTTCTCTGGTCACTCACTACTTCCACTTCCATGTGCCTAATGTCAGCGAACATTTTCTCGTCCTGATACTCAGACCCTCCCTATCCTTGGGTGTTGAAGCGCCCATTACATTGTCCCTTCATTTCTACCTATGTCCCTTTTTCTTCCTCCTTTCCTTTCTTTTGTTTCTTTTCTTCTCTGTCTTTCTTTTTTTTTCCCCAGAGCACTGTTCAACTGTGCTTTATGGTGATGCTGGAGATTAAACCTGGGACTTTCAGTGCCTCAGATATGAAAGTCTTTTTGCATAATTATGCTATCTCCCCAGTCCTTTCTTTCTTGAGATTTATTTATTTATTTAATTATTTGAAAGGAGAGAGAGAACCAGAGCTTCACTTTGGTTCAGGTAATGCCAGAGCTCGCACTCAGGACCTAGTGCTTCAGAGTCCAGTGTCATATCTACTCTGCTGCCTCCTGGGCTGCACACGGGTTTCTTTCTGCAGGCTACTCAAATCTGTCCACATAGTAAATGCTGGGTTTCACATATCTCCCTTCTTTCCTTCCTTCATTCCTTCCTTCCTTCCTTTTTTTCTTTATATATATATTTTTTAATTTTTTTTAAATATTTTTTTATTTTATTTATTTATTCCCTTTTGTTGCCCTTGTTGTTTTATTGTTGTAGTTATTATTGTTGTTGTCGTCGTTGTTGGATAGGACAGAGAGAAACGGAGAGAGGAGGGGAAGACAGAGAGGGGGAGAGAAAGAGAGACACCTGCAGACCTGCTTCACCGCCTGTGAAGCGACTCCCCTGCAAGTGGGGAGCCGGGGTTCGAACCGGGATCCTTATGCTGGTCCTTGTGCTTTGTGCCACCTGCGCTTAACCCGCTGCGCTACAGCCCGACTCCCTATATATTTATTTTTTTAAGTGCCTACATAGTTTATTGAGAAATGTGACACTACCCAGAAGTATTTGTTTAGGAACAAAGGCTTTCTGTGCTTTAACAGTACTTTTTAATTTACTTTTATATTTTTAAATTATTATTATTACCAGAGCACTAATCAGCTCTGGCTTACAGTGGTGCAGGGGACTGAACCTGGGACTTCAGAGCCTCAGGTATGTAAGTCTCTTTGCATAACCATTATGCTGTTGACCCAGCCTGGTACTTTTTTAAAAACAGGTTAAATTATTATTTTATTTTATTTTATTTTTGCTTACTTAAAAACTTTATACAAATGACTCAAAGAAAAAAAATGAAAGAAGGAAGGAAGAGAGAAAGGCTACCTGAAGCACTGCTCCATCCCTTCATGAAGCTTCACCCCGGCAGGTGGGGACCAGAGGCTTAAGCCTGGGGCCTTGCACGTGGTAGCATGCACACTCTACTGTGTTCACTGCCAGCTAACCCCCTTAAACTATCTTTAAATTTTTTTTAATATTTATTTATTCCCTTTTTGTTGACCTTGTTTTATTATTGCAGTTATTACTGTTGTTATTGATGTCGTTGTTGGACAGGACAAAGAGAAATGGAGAGAGGAGGGGAAGACAGAGAGGAGAAGGGAAAGACAGACACCTGCAGTCCTGCTTCACTGCCTGTGAAGCGACTCCCCTGCAGGTGGGGAGCCAGCCGGGGCCTCTAACTGGGATCCTTAGGCCGGTCCTTGCGCTTTGCTCCATGTGTGTTTAACCTGCTGCGCTACCACCCGACTCCCTATTTAGAATTCTTGATCTGTCCTCTTTCTGTGAAAACTTTCCATTTCATGCAACCACTCACAACACTCCTGTCTCCTCTGTTAGCTGGGTGGGATGCTACTCTCCTCCCAGCCCTGCCCTAAGCCAGCCAAGGAGGAACCTAAAACATTTTATAGCCAGTCACTGGTCTCCTATAATGTAAGAGCCTAGGTCAGATGAACTTGAAAATATACTATCCAGATCTTCCGATCTGCAAGTAGGCTTGGGAAATGTGTCCTGCCCCATGTCTGCCCCTTCCTCCTCATTCATGTAATTGATTCTGAAGCTAAAAATACAGGGCCAGAGCATCCCAGAAGTGTTGTAGTGGTACAGCTCTTGCCAGCAAGAGGTCTTTAGTTCAATCCCTGGCATCACATATACCATATGGATACTCTCATCTCCCCCACTTCTATCTACCTAGCTTCTCAATTTTTTTTTTTTTTATGAGAGAGAGGCATGCTGACACACACGATGCTAGAGGTCAAGTTCAGGACCTGTAAGTCCATTGCCTTAGTCACTGAGCTGCCTCCTGGGCTACACTCTTATATCTTGTGAAATAAATAAAATACATCTTTTATTTAAAAAAAACCCAGGCATTGACTCTCTTTTGACACTTTTATTAACAAACCAAATGAAAAAGTCACACAGACAGGTATAAATCATACGTGTGATTAGCATGGGGGTAGGCCTAGCACCTGGGGGACATGGGGTAGAAGGAGACACAGAGAGGGGCTGGGCCTTACGTGGGGAGCAGGGAGAAGAGGAAAGAATGTGTCTGCTAAACACCTCACAGCTCAGGTTTCCACATTTCCACTGTCACCCAATCATTCTTTCCAGGACAGGATTAACACTTGGAAATTAGGGCCGACGAAATAGCTCACCTGGATAGTGTGCTATTTTTGCCATGCACTCGACCCAGGTTCAAGCCCAGCCCCCACAGCATTGAAGGAAGCTTTGGTCCCTTTCCCGTTTTGCTTGTTTGTTTGCCTCCAGGGTTGTCACTGGGGCTTGGTGCCAGCACTACAAATCCACAGCGCCTGGTGGCCATTTTTTCCATTTTATTGGATAAGACAGAGAGAAACTGAGAGGGGAGCTGAAGACAGAGAGGGAGACAGACACATGCAGACCTGCTTCATCACTTGTAAAGCATCCCTCCCTCCCCTCCCCCCCAAAGAGCTTGAACCCAGGCCCTTGCACTTAGTACTATGTGCACTTAACTAGGTGCACCAACACCCAGCCCCCTGGTCTCTTTCTCCAAAATAAACACATGGAAACAGCTTAAAAGCAACACCTAAGTAGCTTATCTACCAGCTTTGGGAGATGGGGAATTGAAGGGAATGGGAATATAGCTATTCTGAGAAATTCTAAGGCCTGTCAGCAGAACCTTGTGCATAGGACTAGGAACTAGGAAGCTTAATCTTGGTCCCAGTTCAGCCACAAACTCACTGTGTGACTTGGGATAAGTCACTTCCCTTCTCTGGGCCTCTCTTTTCTACTGTGAAACAAGTCTACTCCAGTTCTAGCAATGCCAAGTGTTTAGACCAGAAAACTGACTTAGCTTTGGAGAAATGAAACTACTCAGAGTGCCTGGGTGCTGGCTTTCACCTGCACCCCCCCCCCCCATGGGTGGGACAGCAGTAGCAGTGATTCAGAGGGTAGATACAGCAGGCATATACCCAGGAGTGACTCATCCTCCCAGCTCTGAGGGAGCTCAGGCTTTGCTACACAAAGGGGGAAGGTCTGGTATGTGTGTGGGGGGGGGGGGGGAGAGTGGGGGAAACAGGAGCTGGTCCAAACAAGGCAGTCACACAGTATGGGGGGAAGGTCTGGGGACTTGAGGTACAACAGAGGGGGAAGGGTAGATGGAGGCGCTTGGGGAGCGTCAGAAGGAAAAGCCTGGCCAGCACCTCTCCATATACCAAACTACTCATTTCAGAACCACCCAACTCCCACCTCCACCCCCCCCCCCATCCCCACTAAAACAGAGGCCAAGGCCCCTGGTCTAGATAAAGCAGCTCTTCAGGTAAAGATGCCACACTTTGGCATTGAGATCCTTGATTCCTGTGGGGTCGATGCCATGGAAACGGGGTGGAGGTGTTGTCTCCATGGGCTGGAGTCAAATGAGGTAGCTGACTCAGTTTTGAGCCCTCTCTCCACGCCAGTAAGCAGGACACACATACTGTGGCTGTCCCTCCTGAGACTGCCGGCCCTTCTGTGACAGCTGGGCGTCTGCCCTCACAGCCTGCATGGATGTGTCAGCTGAGACAAGTTTAAGGGCAAAGGGTGTCTAGGTGAGCAGGTTGGGACAAATCCACAATTGAGGTTTCTATAGGAGGGGAATGTGGCCTGGAGCCACATGAGTAAGGTAGGTGTGTGTGTGTGTGTGTGTGTGTGTGTGTGTGTGTGTGTGTGTGTGTGTGTGTGTTAGCCCTCATGTGACAGAGCAAAGGGGTTACTCTAAGGGAAAGACATTGAGCCTCACATACTTTAGCAAAGGAGCTTTCCACTCCCCAAGATGAAATCACCAGAGGACTGTCATCTAACAACTTTTGGCAGATTCTTCCAATACTTCAAACAGGGGGCACTTCCATCGAGACCCTGGCCTCTAATTCAAGGCAATTTAGCAAAGCTTTGTGAGGCAAGTTCTCTACAAAAGGCACAAGTAAGGGCCCCTAGAGGGCTATGCAAACATGATTTGGGAGGGACAGGGGCTCCACTCCACTGCCTCCTCAAACTTCCCCTGCTCTCCCCAGCTCCAGCTCATTCCTCCAAGGCCTTGAAGGACAGGGGAAGGTCATTCTTGGCAAAGACCCTCATCAGACCGCTGGGGTAGATGCACCCAAGCTTCTCTGGACTTGGGAAGCCCCAGACCCTGTAAAGAGAGAAACTCAGCCGGTCTCCAATGTAGAAGGGCCCCACCCACTTGGCGCTGGTGCCATTCCTGGGGAGGGACAGCAGGAGGACCTGGTCACCCATGCTCCACTCTCTCTCTTGGCTCTCACGCCTGAAGCGCCTGTTCTCCGCCTTCTCAACTGCTTTGTCAGCCACCCGCCAGTGGAGCTCCAGCACCTCCCGGGTCAGCTGCACCAGAAACAGGTCCATCTTCAGCCCCTCCAGATTGGCGCTGCTCATCTCCCACCACAGGGGCTCTGGCAGCTTGAGCTCATCACCCGTCAGGATCTGGAAGGGGGTGGCGTGGGAGGACGAGGCCCTAAAGGCCAGGTGCAGCAGGGGCAGGGAGGCCGCCCACCGCTTGCCATGCAGGAAGATGAACTCCTTGAGAGCCCTCTTGAATTCCCAGTAGGCCTCTGAGCTCAGCAGGCTGGGGAACTGGAGGTTTTTGCTCAGGATGGCCACCTGGACCCCCAGGGCCAGCCCGCAGCTCACCAGGACGTGCCGGGCGAACTGCGGGCCCTGGGCGGCCTCCAGCCGGATGGGAACCCCCCAGCGGGCGAACACGTGCTGCAGCAGCACCTGGGCCACAGCCATGTGTGTGTAGGGCTTCAGGGGGAAGGCCTCCACCCACCTGGTGTTGGGGTCGGCCACGATCAGCACGTGCTTGTGGCCTTCCTCGCTGGCGGTGACGGGACCCACCACCTCCATCTGCAGGTTGGCCCAGGGCGCGGTGGAGCGCAGAGGCCACAGGGACTCG
This sequence comes from Erinaceus europaeus, assembly GCF_950295315.1. Classification (NCBI taxonomy): domain Eukaryota; kingdom Metazoa; phylum Chordata; class Mammalia; order Eulipotyphla; family Erinaceidae; genus Erinaceus; species Erinaceus europaeus. Next base: position 68,298,585 of record NC_080177.1, read on the forward strand.
ATGACCTTGAGCTCGCCACCCGGCAGGTGACGCGGGAGGCAGAACAGGCAGCTCCTGCAGTAATCACGCAAGTGCTCCTGCATCCCCGGCCACCACCCCAGCAGCCGCAGCTTTTTGTAGGTCTCCTCCGGCTTCTGGTGGCCTCCCACGGGCAGGTTGTGCACGGAGAAGATCAGGTCCCTCCGGAGCTGCTTTGGGACCACCCAGACACTGGGCCGTTTTTTCTCAGACTTAAACATGAGCAGGCCACTCTCTTTGTCAATGCAGAGAGCGTTAAAGACGGGGCTGAAGGGGGAGGAGTTGGGGGGGCGCTGGCCAGTCTGCAGCTTGGCCCTGATGTCCACCAGCACACTATCACTCAGCTGCAACGCCAGCAGGTTGGGCCTCTTGCCCAGGCGGTAGGGAGACATGACAGGGGCTGGGACATCTGTGGGCAAGCTCCAACGCTGCCCACCCCCCTGGGCACCCTGCTTGGCCAGCGAGTCCACTGTCACAGCAAACAGGGAGCCCCGGTAGGAGGTCCGGTAGATAAACGGGAGGACTGAGAAGCTGGAGGTAAGGGAGATGATGTAGGAGAGGAGGCTGGGGTGAGGTAGTGGAATCCCTTCCGAGGACAGGAAGCCCCGGGCTCCCCAGAGGGGCAGCAGCTCCCAGAGGAGGCTGAAGATCCAGTGGCAGTGTGTGAGGAAAACCACAGGCAGCTGGGACCGGCCAAAGCGCTCTAAGCCACAGGCCACAGCCGCCAGGTGGGCATAGGTTGGGGTGTAAGGGGGGCAGGAGAAGGAGAGAGAGACTGGGGCACTGCTGGGAGACAGGATGTACAGCCCAAAGCCGGAACTTGGCTCATCCTCATGGTCAGCGGAGTAGCCTGACACGTGGATGCAGATGAAAGTGGACAGATCAGACAAATGGGGCAGAGCCTGGAAGCAGCGTGGCATGGCGGCCTCAGGAGTCAGCATGCGGTTCTTCCCCAGCAGGCCCTGCGGGAGGGCCAGCTCCAGGGCCCTCTTGCCTTTGTCCTGCACCAAAAGCGACCATCGGAGCAACCAAGCTTTGGAGACCCTGTGGTCCTCCTGTGTCTTGGGGTCCACCGTGGCCCGGCAGGCATAGGACATGTCTAGTATCACCGGGGTATCTCCAATGCAGCGGGAGAAATGCTTGAGGGCCCAGGCCACGGCGTAGGGGCTGTCTCCCCCAGAATGGGGGCCCTGGCTCTCCTCATCAGGGAGCAGGGGCTTTGAGGTATAGGCAGTGGGGTGCTTCCTCCCCAAGTGCTCCTGGTAGACCATGGCCGTCAGGGCTACCTGGCTGACCATCACCTCCATGCGGAAGGGCAGCTGGGGGTCAGGGGGTGTCAGGCAGAGGGCAGACACCAGAGCTCGCTTGAGCGCCAGGAAGGCCGTCTCGTGCTCCCGCTGCCACTGCCAGTCTGTCTTCTGCCTGAGGAGGCTGTGCAGGGGCCCCATGAGGGCCTCATAGTCAGTGATGGCATCCCGGTGGGAGTCCACGAACCCCACAAAGAAGGAGAGAGCAGTGAAGTTGCTGGGCACAGTCATCTGGGCCAGGTGGGCAAGGACCTGCTGGCAGGGGGCCTTGCCATCCCAAGGGACACCCTGGGAGGCAGAAGGTGCAACCGGCATGAGATCAATGTCCAAGGCCTCATCTTGGGGTCTGTGGAGGCTTAGGCACCGGAGGATTTCCTCCGAGAGCAAGGGGCAGTCATCACTGAACACCGACTCCAGTGAGGACTCCTGGCCCTCCTCCTCTGCCAGCTCCGGCTCCGGCTCCGGCTCCGGCTCCGGCATCCCCTGCTCCTCTTCCTGCTGCTGACTCTGCCTCTCCTCCTTCTCCTCTCTCACTTCCTCCACCTTCTGTGGACCCTCTGGGGGCGCAGGGGCAATGCTATTACTTGGCACTGAGCTGGTCAAGTTGGGAGGGAGAGTCTTCCACACCTTTAGGAAGTTGCCAATGTCGGTATCCAGCCTACACCCAAACCACAGAACAGAGGGGTCAGAGGCCAGAGGTCAACTCCAGGGAGCCTCCAAGAGCCTCATCCCACTGCTGAAGGTCTTCAAGACTGAGACAAGTGCCCACTGACTCAGCTTTTTATCAAACTGGAGGAAATGACACTTGGAGGTCAGCCTGGGAAACTGTCCCCTGCTGGGTCCAGGGAACTGGGAGCCAGGGAAATTAAGGGGACAGAGAGAGGATGCAGACCAGAGGATCTGAGTCTCAGCAAACCAGTTCTACTGGCACCAGCCCAGTGACTCTGGGACATTGACTTGAGTGCATTCACTCAAGTGACTCACAAGAGCAGCCCAAGAGGCAGCACAGTGAGTAGAGCATTGAACTTGCAAGCGCGAGGTCCTAAATTCAGTCCTCAGTGTTGCACATATCAGTGTGATGCTCTGGTTGTCTCTCCCCCCTCTCTTTCTTTTTCTCTCATTAAATAAATCTTTAAAAATAAAACGAAGTTTCACTTGAAATAAATAAATAGTAAAAAAAAAATAAAGAAAAAAAAGAAAAACAAGAGGTGATTCAGAGGACAGTTGATGTGCTAGACCCTGGTTCAATCCCTGGCTCTGGTTTTCTCTCCATCTCTGTCCCCTTCTCTCTCATAACTTTAAAAAAATTATTTATCTATCTATCTATCTATTTATTTATTATCAGTTGCTGCTGAGTTCTACTCTGGTGTACAATGGTGCTTGGGCATGAAAGTCTTTTTGCATAACCACTATGCTATTTCCCCCCTGTAAATAAAACTTACCAAAAAAAAAAAAAAGGAGGAAGAGAAAGAGAGAGAAGAGGAAGGGAAGAAACAATGAAGCAAACAAACAAGCAACCAACCGACCACTGAACACAAATGCCAGTTGTGGAAGGATACATGTGGCATTAAAGTGTGTGTGTGTGTGTGTGTGTGTGTGTGTGTGTGTGTGTGTGTGTGTGTGGTGTGTGTGTGTGGTGTGTGTGTGTGTGTGTGTGTGTGTGTGGTGTGTGTGTGTGGTGTGTGTGTGTGTGTGGTGTGTGTGTGTGTGGTGTGTGTGTGTGTGTGTGTGTGTGGTGTGTGTTTGTGTGGTGTGTGTGTGTGTGTGTGGTGTGTGTGTGTGTGGTGTGTGTGTGTGTGTGTGGTGTGTGTGGTGTGTGTGGTGTGTGTGTGTGTGTGTGTGTGTGTGTGTGGTGTGTGTGGTGTGTGTGGTGTGTGTGTGTGTGTGGTGTGTGTGTGTGTGTGGTGTGTGTGTGTGTGTGGTGTGTGTGTGTGTGTGTGTGGTGTGTGTGTGTGTGGTGTGTGTGTGTGTGTGGTGTGTGTGTGTGTGTGTGTGTGGTGTGTGTGTGTGTGTGTGTGTGTAAGGCACTGAGAGTCTAACTCACACCTATGAAAATGATCTACATCATAAGAACAAGAAATGACAAGTGTTGTGGAGAGAAAGAGACTCTGCTCCACTGCTGGTGGGAATGCAAAGTGGTGCAGCCTCTTTGGAAGACTGTCTGGAGAGTCTTTAAACAAATAAAAATGGAATTACCTTGTGATCCAGCAATACCACTCTTAGGCATTTATCCAAACACTAAGCAAACACTAATTTAAAGGGACATGTGCATCCCTGTGTTCACAGTTGTTTTATTCAAAGACTAGAAACACATTAAATGCCTGTCAACAGATGACTGGCTAAAGAATTTATGGGATATATACTCCATGGAATACTACTCTGTCATCAAAAAAGATGATATTGAGTCCTTTGAGACAAAATGGGTGGAATTGGAGGTGATTATGCTTAGTGAAAAAAATAAAGAGATAAAAGACAATTACCAGATGGTTTCACTCATACGTTGAATCTAGAGAACAGATACACATGAACTGGCAAAAAAAATCAAACAAACAAACAAAAAACAGGAGCAAACAGTTCCTAAGACTTGTGAGAATTATGGTTATCTTTGGGAGGTGGGAGGGCAGACAGAGAACTTTGGTGGCGGCTGCAGTGTGAAACTATACTCTGTATATCTTACAATCTTGTAACCCACTGTTAATCACAATGTATACTCTGTATACCTTACAGTCTTGTGACCCACTGTTAATCACAATGAAAAACGGGGGGAGAGAGTGTGTAGGTAAGGGAGACAGCACAATGACAGAATATCAGACTTTGTATCTGAAGCTCCAGAGACGCCAGGTTCAAATCACTGTGCACCATAACCCACAGTTGAGCAGTGCTCTGATCCAAAGATACAGGGGGCAGGGGCGGGAGAATAAATACACAAATGATTAAAGTGTGTGTGGAATTGCAGAACCATGTTGTGAGTGCTTTCTGGACTCATAGTACGCAGCATCCATATAAAGACCTGAGTAAGTCAAATCCTCCTGGGCTAAGAGTCATTAGAAGAAAGGGCCAACTTCTGGTGAGTCACAGGAGGTAAGCGGCCCCTTACCTGTTTGGCTTCCTTAGAAACTCGTCCAGGGTGGGGCCATCACGGCCCAAGGGGTCGTCGGGCACCATGAAGAGATTCCCCGCAAAGGTAAAGGGCAGGAGACTGAGCAGGGAGAGGAGGCACATCACAAAGCAGGCCTGACCCACCCAGGCTCCACCGCATATCTCCCTCCATCAGGACTGTGCCCACTTCTCCTCCCAGCCTCTATACCCCTGCCAAGGGCTGCCTGATGCCCAAGGGAAGGGCCTGCTGGAACTCTGCCTCACCGATCTTTGACTGTCAGTTTCTTGGGATTGTTCACCAGGACGTGGAGCTGCTCATTGGTGACAATGATGCCGTCTGTCTCCTCTGCCAGCTTTACCATGAACCTACAGGGGGACAGGGGCCAGTTAACCACCCAGAAGCACCTCAGTGTCCCAGGGCTTTGAGAAAACCAATTTGCAGGTCAAGGGAGGAATGGCCTTGCTCAGCAGCAGAGTGCATGGGTGAGGCCCTGAGTGTGATCTCAGCTACCTAAAGAACAAAACAGCAAACAACAGTACCCAACAGGGCATTCTGAATAGAGCATTGGACCAGAAAACATGAGGTCCCAAGTTTGATCTCTAACATCACATATGCCAAGGTGATGATGTGGTGTTCTCTATTTCTTTAATGCATAGACTACAGTTCTGAGTATATATATTCCTTTAAGATTAAACACTTCCAGTTTCAAATTGGTGAACTGATTGAATTTTAACCCTGGGCTTGAATGGTTCATGCATTTCTAATAACTTTTGAAGGGAAATACATTTTTTAAAAAATTATAAAAATAAATAAATAACAAAAGAAATAAAAATGATTTTAAAATAAAAAGGCAGCCCTGGAGGTGGTATAGTGGATAAGGTGTTAGACGCTCGAGCGTGAGGTCCTGAATTTGATCCCCAGCAAAGCATGTGTCAGAGTGATGCCCTGGTTCTCTCACCCTCTTTTTTTCATTAATAAATAAATCTTTTAGAAAGAAACAAAAAGACAGGCTAGGAGGTTCTGCAGTCAGTAGAACACTAGATTTGCAAAGTTTACTTCTCAGCATCGCACATGCCAGAGTGATGTTCTTATTCTCTCATAAGTAATGCAAGCATGTATACTACAGGTGTACACATATCCATAAGCAAAGGGCAATTATATAGCTCAAAGTCTAAGTGCTCAATAATGGCTGAAGAGCCTAAAGAAGGCATCATAAATTCTCTAACTGATTGGACTTAGACCAAATTAGCTGGGCAGCCTAGCAGAAATGCCCAAAGAAGACAGATCCCCAAAACTTAACACTGGCTGGGCTCAACAAATGTTATTAAATATCTAAATAACTGAGAGAAAGTCTAAGATCATCAGATAAAGAGAGGACTACAAAAGTTGGGTAAAGGTGAGAGACTGGCCCACTTAATAATGGCCCTTTTGGTTAATATCACACCACCTCATTATCTTGGGCCCTAGTTAGGGAATCCTTGGATTCCCATATACATATGATGGGCCTTGACCTCTAAAGGATCCCTCTCTCCACCACCACTGGTCCCTTCCATAAGGAACAGCATCTTGTGGACCCTCCTAGGACTTTATCCTCACAATAAAGCAACAATGGTAGGGGTAACCCCAGTCTCCAAAGGGAGGGTGGTGGTATCCTGCCCTGCCACTCAAGAAAGACTGGTCCTGAAATGAGTGCAGCCTGCACAGTTCCCAGTTGTGACCATAAGCTGTAAGCTCAGACCAACAGGGACTTAGAGGTTACACAGGCTCTGGTGCTAAATATATATATATGCCCTGGATGAGGTAGATGGAGGTAAATAGTTAATTTTAGACACAGAAATTTTTTTTCAAGAATGGGAGCTATTCTCTGCCCTAATTCAACTTTCTAGCCCTTTTTCTCTACTCTGACACCACTCTCTCAGGAGATATTCTTATGCAATTTCAAGCTAGCTACCAAACTCAAGCAAAACTACCATAGTTGTTTGCCCCCAGGAACATACCTAAAATGGTTTCCCTAGCTTTCTTTTACCCTAAAATCCCTAAACTCATCTGCTCTAATCCTACTTTTTGGTTCCTGTTCATTAACCATTTTGTCTCAGCTTAGGTCATGCCACCTTCCAGACACCAAGTAATAGATGCTACCACGACTCTATCCCAACTTCTCTGGGCAGACAGCCTCATCAATGTGTCCTGAACGCTCGCATCTCCAGAGCTCTGGTCCACTAGGAAAAGATAGAAACAGCCTGGGGGTATGGATCGACCTGCCAACGCCCATGCTCAGCCGAGAAGCAGCTACAGAAGCCAGAACTCCTACCTTCCACTCCCCAAAAACAACCTTGATCCATACTCCCAGCAGGGGAGAAGTGATAGGCTGAAGATAAGAGGACTCTGCACTCCAGCTCCATCAGCACCCAGAGAGAGAAGGAAAAGGAGAGGGCCACATGGAGGTAGCTATGTTGTCATGAGTGGCTTGGAAGGGAAGAGAGGATTGAATCAGGAAAAAAAGGGGGCAATTAATGTATAAATGTGATCAGACAGTTGTAGAGATGATGATTGACCCATGTCCACAATCTTAGGGGAATTGTAATGGATTGCAGTGGTGAGAGTGAAGATTCAGAACTCTGGTGGTGGGGCTGGTGTGGATTTAAATCCCTGTTGACATGTAATTCTGTAATTAGAAAATAATTTAAAATAACAAAAATTAACTTTCAACTTCATATTGAGGAGCACATTTTAGTCCAAAAATGCTGTGCTTGGCTGCCAGGAGCTCAGCTCAAGGAGCCTGTCTGTCACCCGTACAGTCTTCTGGGGCCAGTTAGAGGGGCAGGCATGAGCTGGGATACACCCACCCAGCCGTTTACACAAACACAGACCCCTAGTATCACACTGGCATCCACATTCGTGTGCACAGACATGCACACAGAAACCTGTACCCCCTATCCATTCATACACACGTCATTTTTGTTGCTTCGGGCTCCAGCCACGTCTGTCATACAGACATAAAATAACTTCCCTAGGTGCCAGCTGATGGTGGGAGGAGTGGGCAGACACCTAGCATGAGGATAAACTGTGCTCATGTGACAATGTCTGTTTGTAAATTCAAATTTTCCCTCATAAAGTGATTTAAACTAAACTAAATCAAATAATCTTTCCATATATTGCTGTAAGGACTGAACTGAACAAGACAATGCATTCAAGTGTCTAGCTCAGAAACTACCACACAGCATACAAACAGTCCATTATGAGGCTTCACCTATGTACAACACACACACACACACACACACACACACGCCCCATACTGTACAGTACAATACATACAATAGCTGCATTGTCCACCTAAGAAAACACAAGCTGAGGGGTAAAGGACGCTATTCCACTAGGGGCCAGCAGAGGGTCTTCCACAGAAAAGACAACACAGGCAGATAGGGATATAGAAGCACTTGGAGATTTTACATAGGAGGTCTTTTCCTCCCTTTTTCTTTCTTTTGCCTCCAGGGTTGTCGTTGGAGCTCAGTGCCTGCACTACAAGTCCACTGCTCCTGCAGACCCTTTTCCCCCACTTTTTAAAAATAGTATAGATCAGAGAGCAACTGAGAGAGGAAGGGAAGATAGAGAGGGGGAGAGAAAGACACCTGCAGACCTCCTTCACCATTTGTGAAGCGACCCTCTCCCCCCCACACACGCAGATGGGGAGCCGGGGGCTCCAACCGGAATCCTTCCATGGATCCTTGCACTTCGTACTATGTGCAATTAAATCAGTACACTACTACCTGGCCCCCTCTTTTCTCTCTTTCTTTCTTTCTTTCTTTCTCTCTCTCCTTTCCTTCTTTCTTTCTTTTCCCCAGCACAGTTATCTCTGTGACTTCATAATTGTGCAGACTTCACTCTGCACAATTACCACAGTCCCAGCAGACATATTTTTCTTTTCTTTTTTTTTCTTGGGGGGGGTGGGGTAGAAGGTAAGACAGACAGACAGACAGACAGAGAGAGAGAGAGAGAGAGAGAGAAGCAGAGGGAAGAGATGCCACAACACTACTGCAAAGCTTGCAGGGCTTCCCCTGGCAGGTTGTTCTCATGTGGAAGCCAGGGGCTTGAACCCAGGTCTTTGCACACGGTAAAGTGTGTGTTCTAGCAGATGAGCTATCTCCCAGCCCTGAGACTAGCTCTTAAAGGAGAATGCCTGAGCTGCTTTGCCCAGACTTCCCAGGTCTGAAGGCTGAGGGGACACCAGTAATTGGGAAAATCAGGAAGAAGCAGACTTTCTCCCTGCCAGGAAATCTGATCAAAGCCGGTATCTGCCTGGCATCAGCCCCAGTCCAGGGCCAGTGACTGTCAGGGAAACCCAGGCTCCCAAGCTCCCACCTGCATACTGGTTTGAGTCTTGTGGGTCGGCGAGTGCTTAGGATTGGCAAGGAGAGAGTACAGGCTAACTTCATTTTCAGAGCCCAGCTAGGGCTCCGCCACATACAGCCATACAGACACCACCTTCTGGTGCCAGGACTAGGGCAGAAAAAGACTGAAGCAGCTCCCTGAGACATAAATATAAAGCTCCCCTCCTTCCGCCCCCCCAAAAAAAGTTTAGAGAAACAGCTGAGTAAAAGCATTGAAAGGCACCTGGACTAGCTTCCTTCAAAGTGGTAGGTTTCAGCCTGCAGGTCATGAAGAAATCCTGTTACTGGGAGTTGGGAGGTAGCATAACGGGTTAAGCTCACGTGGCACAAAGAGCAAGGACTGGTGTAAGGATCCCGGTTTGAGCCCCCAGCTCCCCACCTGCAGGGGAGTCACTTCACAGGCGGTGAAGCAGGTCTGCAGGTATCTATCTTTCTCTCCCCTTCTCTGTCTTCCCCTCCTCTCTCCATTTCTCTCTGTCTTATCTAATAATGACGGCATCAATAACTACAATAATAATAACTACAACAACAATAAAAAAACAAGGGCAACAAAAGGGAAAATAAATCTTAAAATAAGAAAGGCAGAAAGAAGGAAAGAAGGAAAGAAGGAAAGAAAGAAGGAAAGAAGGAAAGAAGGAAAGAAGGAAAGAAAGAAAGAAAGAGAGAAATCCTGTTAACTAAGATGATTACAGTGCTCATCCTGAAGATGGGAAGGGCCCTCCCTCAGGCTTGGGGAAGTGACGCTAGGCCCTCCCATCCTGAGTCCCCTCTTCTGCCCATAGAGGTGCTGGACCACCTGTCCTCTGCTCCCTCCCCAAGGCAGATGGGTCAGCACTGCAACCGCCTGCCCAGCCCAGCCCTTTGCCCCCTCCCCACAGAGAGAAGGCCAGAGGCCCACACACCTGTAGTCATAGGTGGTGATCTTCTTGCCATTCTCCAGCTGGGAAGGGATGATTGAAAGCATCTTAAGGGAATGGAGCTTGGTCAGGAAGTGGCTCTCTGGAGATGCAAGGCAGAGGTCAGACATTCAGAGGAAAAGTTCAGTGGGGCGAAGAGGCAGGCACAAAGAAAATCCAGGCACCTCTTAGAAGGGCAGGGGTGGAGGACAGTGGGGGAACTTACCTTGCACCTTCTGATTCTTCTTCAGCTGCCAGGTGGGCACAAACACAGTGACCTCTCGGTGTCCCCGGTTCCAGAAGTATTGTACCGCCATGGCAATGCCCCGGCAGGAGAAGAAGTGCTGGAGGCCATGCCTGTGGGGGCAGCAGGAAGTAGGGGGCACCTTTCTGCATAAGGACTGGTGCTAGACACATTTCCTTCTCCCTCTGAGCCAGCTGGGGACAGCACAGTGGGCAATGCCAGGAACAAAGTCAGCACTGCTGGTACCAACCAGGCCCTTCTCCGTTTCCTCCATCATCAGACAAACTCTAAGCACTTACTGGGCACACTCACTGACTGTGTGTGTGTGTGTGTGTGTGTGTGTGTGTGTGTGTGTCCCAGGGGGCAAAAAGAAGAGGGAAGCAATCTTTACAATTCAAAGAGTCCTCAGGTCAGAGTCTACCAACTCCTGCACTGAGGGTGGCTATGCTTTCCTGAAGAGCAGTAAGATCATGGCCGCCATGACTGAGGATGATGCAAACCCGAAGGCCTACCCCCTCACAGATGCCCACCCTGCCAAGAAACTACTGCACCTTATTCAGCAGTCATATAACTACAAGCAGCTTCAGGAAGGAGCCAAGGAGGCCACCAAAACTCTCAGTAGAGGCATCTCTGAGTTTATTGTGAAGGCTGTGGATGCTCGGCCCCTAGAGATCATTCCTGCTCCTCCCTCTGCTGTGTGAAGACAAGAGTGTGTGCCCTCCATGTTTGTGCACTCCCAGCAGGCCCTGGGACGGGCTGTGGGGTCTCCAGGCCTGTCACTGCTTGTTCTGTCACCGTCCAAGAAGGTCCATAGCTCAAGCAGCAGATCCGATCCGTCCAGCCATCTGCTGAAAGGCTCATAGTCTAAGCCAGGGACTGTACTTCACCTCGGACTCCCCTCTTCCTGCTGAGATTCTCTAGCATATTGTGTCTCCAACTTTCTATATTTTTTTAAAATACTCATCTTATTTACTTATTCCTTCTTGTTGCCCTTGTTGTTTTTCATTGTTGTTGTAGTTATTATTGTTGTCATCGTTGTTGTATAGGACAGAGAGAAATGGAGAGAGGAGGGGAAGACAGAGACTGGGAGAGAAAGATAGACACCTGCAGACCTGCTTCACCGCCTGTGAAGTGACTCCCCTGCAGGTGGGGAGCCAGGGCTCAAACCCGGATCCTTACGCTGGTCCTTGTGCTTTGCGCCACCTGCCCTTAACCTGCTGTGCTACAGCCCGACTCCCCCAACTTTCTATTATTATGAAATATTTTCACACTGAAAAAAATAGCTCTCTGTTCAGGGCAAGCACTCATTCACACCGAGTAAGTCTGGGACCATGCTCAGCTCAGCATGACCAACTGAGCAGATTCAGTGGGCTGGCGTGTGCTTACGCTAACACACATGCAGCAGGAGGCGCTGTGCAGAGAAGGGCCATTGCTCAGCTGGCTGTGATCAGGAGGAGCTTCACAGGGCTCTGTGCTAAACTTTTAAGATTTTGGCTAGCAGCCCAAGAGGGTGGTACAGTGCATAGAACACTGGACTTTCAAGCATGAGGTCCTGAGTTCAATCCCCAGCATCGCATATTCCAGAGTGGTGCTCTGGTTTCTTTCTGTCTCATAAGTAAATAAATCTTGGATTTAAGAGATAGCATCATGGTTATGAAGAAGATTTTCATGCCGGAGGCACCGAAGGTCCCAGGTTTAATCCCCAGCACCATCATAAGCCAGAGCTGAGCAGTGCTCAGGAATAAGTAAATAAATAAGAAATATTTTGTTGGGGGCTGGGTGGTGGCACACCTGGTTGAGCACACACGTTACAGTGCGCAAGGGCCCAGGTTCAAGCCCCTGGTCCCCACCTGTAGGGGGAAAGCTTCACAAGTGGTGAAACAGGGCTGCAGGCGTCTCCATCTCTTTTCCTCTCTATATCTCCCTTCCTCTCAATTTCTGGATGTCTCTCTCAAATAAAGATAATTTGAAAAAAATTTATCTAAACATTTCGAAGTAGAGTTGAGGCTGCCAGAGACCATATGTGTTTCAGCAGCGGTCAGATCTAAGTCCAGAGATCGGCAGGGTCCTTTCATGGCTCTGGGACCTTGGGGACACTTCATCTCTCTGAGCTATCTCACTGTCTCTGTCTTTATCCAAGAAGAAAAGCAGCAATCTCTCTCTCTCTCTCTCTCTCTCTCTCTCTCTCTCCTCTCTCTCTCTCTCTCTCTCTGCAGGGCTGTAGTGACAATTTCATCCCTTTCCTCTCCATCTGAACCACCCTTGACACCCAAGTAGACAGACACCCCATGAAAGTGACCAGGAAGGAATGCCCGCTCTCTGCACCCCAGCTCCCAGCATCCCCAGCCCCCCCTGCCCCGACACACCCTGGGTACTCACACCATGGCCACACTGCTGCCATCAATGACCACACGCCGCAAATTCTGGTTCCCCGGTTCCCCCGACAGGTTCAGCTCGAAGGGCGTATTCAGAGCCTCATGGTACCTTTGGAAGCTGGTCACGACATTGGTCTGCGGGTTGCGAGATGGCTGCCTCGGAGCCCCCACACAAGCCCCCAAGAGTGCCTCCATCTGAGGTTGGTGCTTAGTGCTGGGAGCCAAGGTGCTGCTGGGCTGGGGAGCCTGCCTTCCAGCCTCCCCCTGGCCCTTGGGGAAGGAGACGCTGTCCTTTGATGAAGGGTGGACCTGTTTTAAGATTTTCCCTGAATCTGCTGGGGCCCTCTGAGCTGTAGGCATCTGGGGAGCTCTGGAGGCTTTTGAGGCTGCAGGTGCTTTGGACATAGCAGGTACTTTGGGAGCTGGAGCTGCCCTGGGGGTAGCGGGTGCTTTGGGGGTAGCGGGTGCTTTAGGGCTGGCAGGTGCTTTGGGAGCTGCAGCAGGTGCTTTGGGGGCAGCAGGTGCTTTAGGGCTGGCAGGTGCTTTGGGGAAAGTTGGTGCTTGGGGGGCAGCAGCTGCTTGGGGAGCAGCAGGTGCTTTAGGGGTGGGAGGTGCTTTGGAAGCAGCAGGTGCTTGAGAGGCAGCAGCTTTTTGGGAGGGAATAGGTTCTTGGGGAACTGCAACTGCTTTGGGGGTGGCAGGTGCTTTGGGGAAAGCTGGTGCTTGGGGAACAGCTGGTGCTTGGGGAGCAGCAGGTGCTTGGGGAGCAGCAGGTACTTGGGGAGCAGCAGCCGCTCTGGGAGGCATGGACCTTGTTTCGTCTGCCAGCCCTGCTTGAGCCTTGGATGCTTTGGGACCTGCAGGCCTTTTCTGGGCTGAGGGCATCTGGGGCATTTCAGGCGCCACTGGAACCAGAGCATCTCTGGCGGCCTTATGAGCCGTAGGCACCACCTGAGCTGCTGGCTCTGTGGTAGCTGAAGGCACTTTGGAGGCTGCAGGTCCCACGGGGACTATAGGCACTTTGGGAACCGCAGGCGGCACATGGGTCTCGGGTGGGCTTGGGGTCAAGGACACCCCTGCAACTATGGGCACTCTGGGAGCTTTAGGCACTGTTGGAGCTGCAGGCGCTGCCTGAGCTGGTTGCCCCACAGGAGTTGGGGACCCCTCTTGAACTGTGGGTGCCCTCTGCCTGGAGGGTGGTATGGGCCCCTGTAGTGGCCCCTTACAGTCCCACAGCACACTTCCCAGCTCCCCCAATGCACTTCCAGCTGGTAGCTGGGATGCAGAGGTCACAGGCATGTCTATCTGGAGAAGCCCAGGGCTAGCCTTGTCCTCTACACCCGAACTCCCTGAGACCATCAGTAAACTCATGACCTTTGAGGGCGTCTCTGGCTTTGGACAATTGTGCAAAGCTAACTCCTCTCCTGGGCCCCCACCCCCACCTGAGCTTTCTACACTGGGCAAAGGGACCAGCTCCTTCTGCTTCCACTCCAGTTTTAAGGGCAAAGGGCTCTGCCCTGGTAGCCTGAACTGAAGGGGGGCCAGCTGCCTCTGCCAGAAGGAGAAGCTGAAGCAGGCCTGGGACAGGAGCCAGGCCAGGTTCAGAGAGTGCATTTCATTGATCCTCCAGAAGGTGGCAGCAATAGCGCCAGGGCACAGGGGCCCAAAGGCAGGCGCTGGGGCCAAGGCTTTCCAGGGTGGGCACACACCCAGGGCAGACACCACAGGCGGGAAGGGGAGTTTGTCGTCCATCCTCTGGACCTTCCTGTGCTGTAACAGGGCCTGTGTGTGGTTGGCAGGATCCTGGCTGTTGCTGGCTTGCAGTGGCCCCTCCTCAGGAGCACCATCCGTACCACCTTGGCTGCCAGGACCAACCCTAGAGGAAATCCAGTTTGTTAGAAGGGTAGGAAGGTCATCTGAACTTCAAATCACTACTTCCTCAGGGTGGTAGTGGGCATGGGGTGGGCCAGGGGAGGGTCAGAGAAGCTACATCATTTCTCTGGAACTTACTCTACCAGCTGCTTGGAGGACTCCTGCTGGGTGCTCTGGCCAGACAAGGACAAGACCTCAGACTGGGTAGCTCCCAGGCTGGGGTCCTCACTCAGGATGTGCCCAGGATCGCCCCCCACAGACACTGTGGCTGGGTCTTCCCTCTGCTGGTGGGGGGGCCCAAACTGTAGAACTTCTGGGTCACAAGAGGTGTCGGGGGAGCCAATTCGGCCAAGCCACTCGATGATGTCCTCCTTGCCTGCGGCATCCCGAACTAGTCTCAGCAGCAGTTCCTGGACGGCTGGGGACAGCCTCAGCAGGTCGGCAGCATGCTGGTCGGCTCGGATCCAGACCAGGGCCCCAAAGGCCCGGGTCACCTCAGCCTCCCAAATCCCCCGGGGGGTGAGGCGAGGGGCAGGGCCCCAGCGCAGCCGGCCCACCAGCTCCTCCAGCCAGTTTTGGGTCATGGTGAAAGACTCGGTCAGCCCGCCCACCATCAAGGAGCCAGGGGGGCCAGGCACCAGGTAGGCCAGAGTGCTCCAGCAGAGGCAGTCCAGAAAGAGGCCCTGGGCTCCGAGGAAGGCGCAGTGCAGGATCGGTGGGTAGCGGACCTCCTTCCACAGCTCTGGGCTGCACAGGCCCTTGAGATATTCCTGAAGCACAGTGAGGAGAGCAGAGGAGTCAGCCCTCGACGGGCCTATGGGAACGGGAGCTTCCCCACCCAGCAGACCCAGCCTCCTGTGCATGTGCCCCAGAGATGTCCATCATCATCCCTCCCGCCCCGCTCCTACCTTCCCACTCATTCATCTCTTTCCATTATCCATGTTGGTTGGTTGGTTGGTTAGCTGGTATAGCCAGAGCACTGCTCAGCTCTGCTTTATAGTGGTGCTGGGGGTTCAACATGGGTCTTCTGGAGCCTTAAGCATGCAAGTCTTTTGCATAATCATTATTTCCTAGAGAATTCTCTGACAGATTGGGAGATGGAGGACAGCTTTGGAGAAAGCAGAGAGAGAGAGAGAGAGAGAAAGAGAAGCTGGGCTGGGAGTCAAGGGCTGGTTCTTTTCCAGCTCAACCTCAATGAGGCTAACTGT